>NW_026607617.1:347500-592778 GCF_029499605.1 Hyla sarda
GAGATCCCCATTGTCAGCAATCGTTGTGATTCGCCAGTCAATTCTGACTGGCGAATCCCAGCTATTCCGGGCCATTTGGGTCACTTCTGACCCGGAATAAGGGTGATTGGTGCTGTCCGAGACAGCACCAATCACCCATGCCCAGCAGGAGTGAGATGGCACTGGTGCCACCCCAAGATCGCTGTGATTGGTCGGCCGAGAAAGGCCAACCACAGCTCCTGCTAGGGTCGGGTGAGCGATGCGGGTCTCATCTCAGTGGCGGCTTCAGGGTCAGAGGCGGCCGCAGGACCTGGGCTCCAGAGGCAGCAGCGGGATCCAGACGGGGCGGCAGGATCTGCAAGTGTAGTGATCGGCGGCAGCAGCAGCAGGAGGAGGTGAGGCCAATGTGCCACCTGATGTTGAATTGTTACAACTCCCAGCATGCACAGCCAAAGGGCAAGTCATGCAACAGCTGGAGGCACACGACGACAACTTTCAGCATGCTCTTTGGCTGTCTGTGCATGCTGGGAGTTGTAATGGTGTGCCTCCAAACGTTGCATAACTACAACTCCCAGCATGCGCTGACAGCCAAAGGGCATGCTGGGGGTTATAGTTGTGTACCTCCAGCTGTTGCATAACTACAACTCCCAGAATGCCCTTTGGTTGTCAGGGCATGCTGGGACTTGTAGTTACACAACAGCTAGAGCACATGGTGGGTTTACAGTAAGTTTCCCGCACAGAGTTTTAGTTGAGGAAAATCCGCCGTGGTTCAAATCCACTGTGTGTACTTACTGTAAAAAAAACACCTACACTACACTACACTAACTCAAAATAAAGTGTAAAACACTACATATACAGCCACACTTACACAATTACTCCACGCTCCCCCCACCCCCAAATAAAAATAAAAATGCCTTGTACGACACTGTTTTCTAAACAGTGTGCCTCCAGCTGTTGTAAAACAACAACTCCCAGCATACACGGACAGCCATTGACTGTTCAGGCATGCTGGGAGTTGTAGTTTTGCAACAGCTGGAGGCACACTGTTTGGGAAACTCTGCTGTAGGGTATGCAAATCCCTCATTTAGGCCTCAAATGTGCATGGTGCCCTGTTGTATTTCAAGGAAATAGTTTAGAGCTTCATCATTGGGGTATCTTTGTCCTCGGGAGAAATTGTGTTATGGATTTTTGGGGGCTTTTTCTCCTTTTACCCCTTATGAAAAAGAAAAGTTGGAGGCTACACCAGCATGAAAAATTACATTTTCTACATTACCGTGCTGCTGTAGCCTCATAAAAGAATAAAAAGACCCTTAAAAATTCTAACACAATTTCTTATGAGTACGGAAATACCCCATATGTAGACGTAAAGTGCTCTGCGGGCGCACCACCTGGGGGGTGGGGGGGATGGGGCGGCTTCCACCAAAGGGGCTTTGTAAACACACATGGCCTTCAATTCCAGCTAAATCTTCTCTTCAAAAACCAAATTTTGCTCCTTTTCTTCTGAGCATTGTAGTTCACCCTCAAAGCACTTTACGTCCACATATGGGGTATTTGTAATGGTGTTACAAATTTTGGGAGGCTTTTTCTCCTATTACATCTTGTGAAAATGAAAAAATTTGGGGTAATATTGGCAATTTTGTGAAAAAAATTAAATTTTTCATTTTTATGTTCCATTTTAACGTTAATTCGTCAAACAGCTGTGGGGTGTTACGGCTCACTATACCCCTTGTTACGTTCCTTGAGGGGTGCCGTTTTTTTTTTTTTTTTGCTGTTCTGGCAACATGGGGGGCTTCCTAAATGTGACATGCCTTTCCAAAACTATGTCAGCAAAATTCTCCCTCCAAAAGCCAAATTTTGCTCCTGCTCTTCTGAGCCATATAGTGCGCTCACAGAGCACTTTATTTCCACATATGGGGTATTTCTATACTCAGAAGAAATAGCGTTACAAATTTTGGGAAACATTTTTTCCTATTACCCCTTGTGAAAATGAAAAATTTTGGGAAAAAATTCTCTCTCCAAAATCCCATTTTCGCTTCTTCCCTTCTGAGCCCTATAATGCACCCACAGAGCACTTTACATCCACATATGGGGTATTTCCATACAGAAGAGAAATTGAGTTACACATTTTGGGGGCTTTTTCTTCTTATGCCCCTTGTTTAAATGAAAAAAATAAAGTAAAATAAAAATGGGGCTACCAAAACAAGTTAGTGTAAAAAAATGGAGATTTTGATTTTTCTCCTCCACTTTGCTGCTATTCCTGAAAAACACCTAAAGGGTTAACAAACTTTCTGAATGTCATTTTGAATACTTTGCGGGGTGCAGTTTTCATAATGGGTCGGTCTATTATGGGGGATTTCTGACAGAAATGCCCCTCAAATACAATTCAAACTTAACTAGTTCCTGCAAAATTCTGATTTAGAATATTTTGTGAAAATTTTGAAAATTGCGGCTATACTTGAATCCTCTAATGTCTTCAAAAAGTAAAAATGTGTCAATTTTATGACGGTGACATAATATATTGTATATAATATAATAATATAAAGATATCTCCTGTATGATGGGGACATAATATATTGTATATAATAATATAAAGATCTCTCCTGTATGATGGGGACATAATAGATTGTATATAATAATATAAAGATATCTCCTGTATGATGGTGACATAATATATTGTATGTAATAATATAAAGATATCTCCTGTATGATGGGGACATAATATATTGTATATAATATAATAATATAAAGATATCTCCTGTATGATGGGGACATAATATATTGTATATAATATAATAATATAAAGATATCTCCTGTATGATGGTGACATAATATATTGTATATAATAATATAAAGATATCTCCTGTATGATGGTGACATAATATATTGTATATAATAATATAAAGATATCTCCTGTATGATGGTGACATAATATATTGTATATAATAATATAAAGATATCTCCTGTATGATGGGGACATAATATATTGTATATAATATAATAATATAAAGATATCTCCTGTATGATGGGGACATAATATATTGTATATAATAATATAAAGATATCTCCTGTATGATGGTGACATAATATATTGTATGTAATAATATAAAGATATCTCCTGTATGATGGGGACATAATATATTGTATGTAATAATATAAAGATATCTCCTGTATGATGGTGACATAATATATTGTATATAATAATATAAAGATATCTCCTGTATGATGGGGACATAATATATTGTATATAATATAATAATATAAATATATCTCCTGTATGATGGTGACATAATATATTGTATATAATAATATAATGATATCTCCTGTATGATGGTGACATAATATATTGTATATAATAATATAATAATATAAAGATATCTCCTGTATGATGGGGATATAATATATTGTATATAATAATATAATAATATAAAGATATCTCCTGTATGATGGTGACATAATATATTGTATATAATAATATAAAGATATCTCCTGTATGATGGGGACATAATATATTGTATATAATATAATAATATAAAGATATTTCCTGTATGATGGGGACATAATATATTGTATATAATATAATAATATAAAGATATCTCCTGTATGATGGGGACATAATATATTGTATATAATATAATAATATGAAGATATCTCCTGTATGATGGGGACATAATATATTGTATATAATAATATAATAATATAAAGATATCTCCTGTATGATGGGGACATAATATATTGTATATAATAATATAATAATATAAAGATATCTCCTGTATGATGGGGACATAATATATTGTATATAATATAATAATATAAAGATATCTCCTGTAAGATGGTGACATAATATATTGTATATAATAATATAAAGATATCTCCTGTATGATGGTGACATAATATATTGTATATAATATAATAATATAAAGATATCTCCTGTAAGATGGTGACATAATATATTGTATATAATAATATAAAGATATCTCCTGTATGATGGGGACATAATATATTGTATATAATAATATAAAGATATCTCCTGTATGATGGGGACATAATATATTGTATATAATATAATAATATAAAGATATTTCCTGTATGATGGGGACATAATATATTGTATATAATATAATAATATAAAGATATCTCCTGTATGATGGGGACATAATATATTGTATATAATAATATAATAATATAAAGATATCTCCTGTATGATGGTGACATAATATATTGTATATAATAATATAAAGATATCTCCTGTATGATGGTGACATAATATATTGTATATAATAATATAAATATATCTCCTGTATGATGGGGACATACTATATTGTATATAATAATATAAAGATATCTCCTGTATGATGGTGACATAATATATTGTATATAATAATATAAAGATATCTCCTGTATGATGGGGACATAATATATTGTATATAATATAATAATATAAAGATATTTCCTGTATGATGGGGACATAATATATTGTATATAATAATATAATAATATAAAGATATCTCCTGTATGATGGGGACATAATATATTGTATATAATAATATAATAATATAAAGATATCTCCTGTATGATGGGGACATAATATATTGTATATAATAATATAATAATATAAAGATATCTCCTGTATGATGGGGACATAATATATTGTATATAATAATATAAAGATATCTCCTGTATGATGGGGACATAATATATTGTATATAATAATATAAATATATCTCCTGTATGATGGGGACATACTATATTGTATATAATAATATAAAGATATCTCCTGTATGATGGTGACATAATATATTGTATATAATAATATAAAGATATCTCCTGTATGATGGTGACATAATATATTGTATATAATAATATAAAGATATCTCCTGTAAGATGGTGACATAATATATTGTATATAATAATATAAAGATATCTCCTGTATAATGGTGACATAATATATTGTATAGAATATAATAATATAAAGATCTCTCCTGTATGATGGGGACATAATATATTGTATATAATAATATAAAGATATCTCCTGTATGATGGTGACATAATATATTGTATGTAATAATATAAAGATCTCTCCTGTATGATGGGGACATAATATATTGTTAATAATATAATAATATAAAGATATCTCCTGTATGATGGGGACATAATATATTGTTAATAATATAATAATATAAAGATATCTCCTGTATGATGGTGACATAATATATTGTGTATAATAATATAAAGATATCTCCTGTATGATGGGGACACAATATATTGTATGTAATAATATAAAGATATCTCCTGTATGATGGGGACATAATATATTGTATATAATATAATATAAAGATATCTCCTGTATGATGGTGACATAATATATTGTTTATAATAATATAATGATATCTCCTGTATGATGGTGACATAATATATTGTATATAATAATATAAAGATATCTCCTGTATGATGGTGACATAATATATTGTATATAATAATATAAAGATATCTCCTGTATGATGGGGACATAATATATTGTATATAATAATATATAGATATCTCCTGTATGATGGTGACATAATATATTGTATATAATATAAATATATCTCCTGTATGATGGGGACATACTATATTGTATATAATAATATAAAGATATCTCCTGTATGATGGTGACATAATATATTGTATATAATAATATAAAGATATCTCCTGTATGATGGTGACATTATATATTGTATATAATAATATAAAGATATCTCCTGTATGATGGTGACATAATATATTGTATATAATAATATAAAGATATCACCTGTATGATGGTGACATAATATATTGTATATAATATAATAATATAAAGATATCTCCTGTATGATGGTGACATAATATATTGTATATAATACTATAAAGATATCTCCTGTATGATGGTGACATAATATATTGTATATAATAATATAAAGATATCTCCTGTATGATGGTGACATAATATATTGTATATAATACTATAAAGATATCTCCTGTATGATGGTGACATAATATATTGTATATAATATAATAACATAAAGATATCTCCTGTATGATGGTGACATAATATATTGTATATAATAATTTAAAGATATCTCCTGTATGATGGGGACATAATAGATTGTATGTAATAATTTAAAGATATCTCCTGTATGATGGGGACATAATAGATTGTATATAATATAATAATTTAACCCCTTCCCGACCTATGACATACCTGTACGTCATGGACATTACTGCCGCTACTCACGGCATCCCGCAGCGCCCGGAATGATGGTGGCTATCACTGATTTCCAGCCATCTTACCGTGCGACCACGGGGGGTTTCGTCCCCCACCCCCCCCAGCGATCGCTGGTATCAGCTGGTCAAATCTGACTAGCTGATAGCAGTGTTTCGCTATGAAAATACTTAGCAGCGCGGTGTGTAAGTCCTGATCACGGGGATCGGGACACACACCGCTCTGCTAAGTGTCCCTGACCCGTCCCCCGGCGTCACTTACCCGTCGGAGCGGTGTCCCGAGCGGTCCCGGCGTCCTCCGTGCGGTCCCGACGTCCTCCGTGCGGTCCCGGCTGCGCTGCGTCCCGGAGGTGAGTTTCCGGCAGCAGTGCGGCATCTTCATTGGCAGCAGTGAGATCGCCGTAAAGCGATCTCACTGCTGCCTCAGAGTTTCAAAACTGCAACTCCCAGCATGCCCAGACAGCCTTTGGCTTTCTGGGCATGCTGGGAGTTGTAGTTTTGCAACATCTGGAGGTCCTCAGTTTGGAGACCACTGTATAATGGTCTCCAATCTGTGCTCTTCCAGATGTTGCAAAACTACAAATCTCAGCATGCTCAGTCTGTCCAGGCATGCTGGGAGTTGTAGTTCTCTAACATCTGGAAGAGCACAGATTGGAGACCATTATACAGTGGTCTCCAAACTGTGGACCTCCAGATGTTGCAAAACTACAACTCCCAGCATGCCGACTGCCCAAGCATGCTGGAAGTTGTAGTTCGGCAACATCTGATCCTTCAGATATTGCCGAACTTCAACTTCCAGCATGCCTTGGCAGTCTGGGCATGCTGGGAGTTGTAGTTTTGCAACAACTGGAGGCACACTAGTTGGGAAACATTGTCCGTTTCCTAACTCAGTGCCTCCAGCTGTTGCAATTGTTGCAAAACTATAACTCCCAGCATGCACTGACAGACCATGCATGCTGGGAGTTGTAGTTTTGCAACAGCTGGAGGCACACTGGTTTGGAAACACTAAGTTTGGTTGCAAAACACTTGAAAGTTTATTACTTAACTTAGTGTTTCCAAACCAGTGTTCCTCCAGCTGTTGCAAAACTACAACTCCCAGCATGCACGGACAGCCAAAGGGCATGCTCGGAGTTTGCAACAGCTGGATGTTTGCCCCCTCCCCCCAATGTGAATGTACAGGGTACACTCACATGGGCGGAGGTTTACAGTGAGTGCTGCAAGTTTGAGATGGCGCAAATTTTGCGCTGCAGCTCAAACTTCCAGCGGCAAACTTGCTGTGAACCTCTGCCCATGTGACTGTACCCTAAAAACACTACACTACACTGACACTAACCTAAAATAAAAAGTAAAAAACACTACATATACACATACCCCTACACAGCCCCCCTCCCCCCAAAAAATGAAAAACGTCTGGTACGCTACTGTTTCCAAAACGGAGCCTCCAGCTGTTGCAAAATAATAACTCCCAGTATTGCCGGACAGCCATTGACTGTCCAGGCATGCTGGGAGTTTTGCAACAGCTGGAGGCACCCTGTTTGGGAAGCACTGGCGTAGAATACCCCTATGTCCACCCCTATGCAAATCCCTAATTCAGGCCTCAAATGCGCATGGCGCTCTCTCACTTTGGAGCCCTGTCATATTTCAGGGCAACAGTTTTGGGACACATATGGGGTATCGCCGTACTCGGGAGAAATTGCCTTACAAATTTTGGGGTGCTTTTCTTCTTTAACCCCTTATGAAAAGGTGAAGTTGGGGTCTACACCAGCATGTTAGTTTAAAAAAATACATTTTTTACACTGACATGCTGGTGTTGCCCTATACTTTTCATTTTCACAAGAGGTAAAAGGGAAAAAAGACCCTCTAAATTTGTAACGCAATTTCTCCTGAGTACGGAGATACCCCATATGTGGGCGCAAAGTGCTCTGGGGGCGCACAACAAGGCCCAGAAGGGAGAGTGCACCATGTACATTTGAGGCGATTTGCACAGGGGTGGCTGATTGTTACAGCAGTTCTGACAAACGCAAAACAATAAATATCCACATGTGACCCCATTTTGGAAACTACACCCCTCACGGAATGTAATAAGGGGTGCAGTGAGCATTTACACCCCACTGGTGTATGACAGATTTTTGGAACAGTGGTCTGTGAAAATGAAAAATTAAATTTTTGATTTGCACAGTCCACTGTTTCAAATATCTGTCAAACGCCAGTGGGGTGTAAATGCTCACTGCACCCCTTATTAAATTCCATGAGGGGTATAGTTTCCAAAATGGGGTCACATGTGGGGGGGGGGTCCACTGTTCTGGCACCATAGGGGCTTCCTAAATGGGACATGCCCCCCAAAAACCCTTTCAGAAAAACTCACTCTCCAAAATCCCATTGTCGCTCCTTCCCTTCTGAGCCCTCTACTGCGCCCGCCGAACACTTTACATACACATATGAGGTATTTCCTTACTCGAGAGAAATTGGGTTACAAATTTTAGGGTGATTTCTCTCCTTTTACCCCTTGTAAAAATTAAAAAATTGGGTCTACAAGAAAATGCGAGTGTAAAAAATGAAGATTTAGAATTTTCTCCTTCACTTTGCTGCTATTCCTGTGAAACACCTAAAGGGTTAAAACACTTACTGAATGTCATTTTGAATACTTTGGGGGGTGCAGTTTTTATAATGGGGTCATTTATGGGGTATTTCTAATATGAAGATCCTTAAAATCCACTTCCAACCTGAACTGGGCCCTGAAAAATTACGATTTTGAAAATCTTGAGAAAAATTGGAAAATTGCTGCGGAACTTTGAAGCCCTCTGGTGTCTTCCAAAAGTAAAAACTTGTCAATTTTTTAATGCAAACACAAAGTAGACATATTGTATATGTGAATCAATATGTAATTTATTTGGAATATCCATTTTCCTTTCAAGCAGAGACTTTCAAAGTTAGAAAAATGCAAAATTTTCAAAATTTTCATGAAATTTTTAGATTTTTTACCAAGAAAGGATGCAAATATCAGTGAAATTTTACCGATAACATAAAGTAGAATATGTCACGAAAAAACAATCTCGGAATCAGAATGATAAGTAAAAGCATTCCAAAGTTATTAATGTTTAAAGTGACAGTGGTCAGATATTCAAAAAATGCCCAGGTCATGAAGGTGAAAATGGGCTGGGTCATGAAGGGGTTAAAGATATCTCCTGTATGATGGTGACATAATATATTGTATATAATAATTTAAAGATATCTCCTGTATGATGGGGACATAATAGATTGTATATATTATAATAATATAAAGATCTCTCCTGGATGATGGTGACATAATATATTGTATATATTATAATAATATAAAGATATCTCCTGTATGATGGGGATATAATATATTGTATATATTATAATATAAAGATATCTCCTGTATGATGGGGACATAATATATTGTATATAATAATATAAAGATATTTCCTGTATGATGGAGACATAATATATTGTATATAATATAATAATATAAAGATGTCTCCTGTATGATGGGGACATAATATATTGTATATAATAATATAAAGATATTTCCTGTATGATGGGGACATGAAGTAGACCTATTGTATATGCGAATTAATTTAACATTTATTTGACCATTTTCCTTACAAGCAGAGTTTCAAAATTAGAAATATGCTAAATTTTCCAAATTTTCATGAAATCTTGGAATTTTTCACAAAGAAATGATGCAAGTATCAGTGAAAAATTACCACTATCTTAAAGTAGAATATGTCATGAAATAGCAACCTTGGAATCAGAATGATAAGTAAAAGCTTCTCAGAGTTATTAATGTATAAAGTAACAGTGATCAGTGATGTGCAAACAATGGGCTGAGTCATCAAGGGGTTAATTAAAGCTGAAGCCCTCACTGGGACAAGGCATGAGATCAGAGGGAGTCTGTGGATCACATATATGGCCTCTAATACTTTATACCTGACATTGTGGGGATATTAGAACTATTAAAAGTTAAATTGGATACATCTAATATATCTTACACTTGAGTAACTATACTTTAAGGTAACATATAGAAATGTAAGTGATCTCCTATTACAGTTTCCCCCTCATGTATAGATACATTTTACAGTAATATGTAGGAATATCATTTTTTATAACCTCTAATGCATGTTTCAAGCACTTGTCATCATTGGCAAAGTCATTTTTGTACTTTGAATCACACTGGAAAGTTAGTGAGGAAGATGAAGACCAAGATGACCATATTGACCAAGAACCTCAACCACCATGGCTTGATGATTGTCCACCATGACCTCCTTGACCTGAGGTACCTCCACCACCATTACCTGATGATTGTCCACCATGACCTCCTTGACCTGAGGAACCTTTACCACCATGACCTCCTTGACCTGAGGTACCTCCACCGCCATGACCTGATGATTGTCGACCATGACCTCCTTGACCTGAGGTACCTCCACCACCATTACCTGATTGCCAAGATCCCCCTGACCTGGTGGTATATATCCCCCAGGCCCACACATTATTGGTGGTTGATAGTTTCCCCCATAATTTAAAAACACACTTAACTTCTGAGAACAACACAAGTTAACGACATTCATCGAGAGTCTGTAGGGAATACTACAAATATGTCTATAGACAGTACGTACCAATGCAGACACTGACACAACCAGAGCCAAGAGTATGAAGATCTTCATTGTGCAGACAGTGAAGTTCAGCACCGATGTGGATCTCCAGCAGTTGTGTCCTCACTTTTGTAGTGTTAGGACCACAGACAGCCCAGTATGGGCTCCACCATCACGGAAACTTGATTTACCCTCTGGCAAGTTCAAGATGTAAAGGTATCAAAGATCTTGGCAGAATAAGATTTAGAATCTGCCAATGTTTTGTGTCCTCTTTATGAGTAAACATCCGTCTGCTCATCAGTCATTATTTTGTACTTTTCCAATATGACGGTTTTTATCAAAATGTTTTGATCACTTGGAGTCTCCTCTACTGTCCCAAGTGTCTGTGTCACCTGGATGACTACGAGTTCTGCATTTCAATGGCCCCGACAACAACTTCTCTATATATCTGGTTCTTGCACTCCTGTGAGTTGGGGCATTAAAGGGGTTATCCACCATAAGGAGATTTTAGTAGTACATACCTGCTAGAACTGAGTATTTCCTGTTAAATTACAATCTCTAAACTACACATCCCATAGTTCCATAGTTTGTAAGTATGAGGTCACTTTTCTCCCTCTCACACATCAGCCACCCCACCCATTGAAACACACCTGTGATCCCTTCAATGCAATAGACCAGTGTTTTTTTTTTTACCCATGGTGCCTACAGCTGTAACAAAATTATCTTTCTCCCACCTAGCGGTCTTTCCACCTATTTATGCAGGACAGACTCCTTTTGATCACCTGTTTAGTAATGTCCGGTCTTGATGCACTGCAACCTGGGAAATTCCGAGACCTGTGTAATTTTGTATGCTGTTAAAAATAAATATTGGTGCAATAATGAGAATTGTGAGACCACCATCACACGCAGGTACAGACACTATATTATGAACTACACTAACTTTACAGCCCCTGTAGCACAGTCAAATAAAAGAAAAATCCTGAAATACGCCTTTAAAGGGGTACTCCCATGCCTCAGCCTTCTGAACATCCGATTCAGAAGGCTTGGAGCTATGGTTGCAACTTCACGGCCACGCCCCCTTGTGACATCACTCCAAGCCCCCTCGTGACATCAAGCCCCCTCCATTGATATCTATTGGAGGGGTGTGATGGTGGCCACACCCCCTACCATAGACTTGCATAGCGGGGGTGACGTAATACTGGGGCGGAGTTTTGACGTCACTATACTCCGGTCCCGTGGTCGCCACCTGGCTGTTTGTGAGCTGGCATCGCAGCGTGCAGCTCAAACAGGTGGGTGTCAAATACAAGATTGCGGGGGTCCCCAGCGGCGGGAGCCCCGCACTAAGATATCTTATCCTATCCTTTGGATAGGGGATAAGATGTCTCAGGGCCGGAGTACCCCTTTAAGGACTAAGGGAGTACTGATACGCCCTGATGCCTTGAGTGGCTTTGAAGTGAGCACAGGAGCAGTGAATGTCGGCTTCTATCAGTAGTCAGACACTCACTGCTAATTACCACCGCTGACGGTCATTTTACCCTTTACATATCGTAATGAATGTCGATCACAGCGTCTAAAATGAAATTTTAACTTATCAGTGGCTCAATGGAGCCAACCAAAACCCTGCAACGTGATCGCAGGGATTCAGTGAGCTAAAATGGCGGAGAAGGGTCCCCTTACCAGTCTGCTGCTGCCAATCTCCAGTCTAATGATGTAGCCTGTAGCCATCAGTGGATGGCCGTTCACACTGTATAATGTGTGGTAAGCTGTAGGGGTGTAGGGTGAACAGGGGTGTTGCAGAGTAGTGATGCAGGGTGTAGCATTAACCCTTGATTGTTGTGACACCAGGGTGCGGGCTTCCTCTATGTATATGTTCTACCGCCACCCGTCCCAGGAACGATAGGGAGGAATAATGGATTGTCCACAGCAGAAGTTGTAGTAAACTTGGAATAACTTTACTGAAGATTTTATGCAGATGAAGATAACAAACAGTCTTTTACAAGAGGACCGGAATACAGGCTCCTCACAGGTTGGCTGGGACTTTGTTGTGAAATAAGCTTCGATTTTGCTGCACGCTGTTCCACTGAATTTAGGGGTAGGTTTAGGTTCCATAGTCACGTAGGATTGGTAAGATTGGAGTTGGATTAACTCACTGTTTAGAAGACTGCTGAAGTTGAAGGCTTCAGGCCTAACTTGACTTGAAGAATTGTACGGAGTTGAGGGAAAGAGAGAAGAGAGCGATTATTGGATACAGCGCCCCTATATACTGAAGGGGCAGGATCAAAGTTTATTGGATGGTTCCCAGACCTGTTGGTCCTGACCCAAAGCATTATGGTCACATCACATGACCCCATCACATGACCCAAAGGTCCTTGAACCTTGCATAACACAATTCACTAGTGATCACATGACCTACGGTCCTGTACATTTATTACACTATGACAAAATATATTAAATATGTACATTTTTGAATAGCATTGTGAGGCGACTAAGGGTTAACCCACCAGGAGAGCCCCGAAAGCATGGAGGAACTCTGACTGTGGGGATTTACGACGGGACCAAGTCCAGTACCAGGACACCACAAATGCGATGCCATAGGCGTAGCATTATGCAGTGAATGCAATCTTATTATATATAAAAGTCCCCAGGACTTAAAAGTGTAAAAAATAAAAAAAAAAATAAAATGTTTCTAAAATAATATAAACCCTCTTATTTTCCCATTTTACAAATAAAAATAACATATTTGATGTCATCTCCTGTACAATCTTCCAGGCTATTAAAATATAATAGTTATGATCCCACACAGTAATCGTAAAAAATAATAAACACCAAAAATACAATTTTTTTTATCACATATATCAGAAGAAAATTAATAAAAAATGTTCAAAAAGTAAAAAAAGTTTTTTACCCAAATATCCATGGTAAAATGAGGGTGCGTGTGTGCGCGCGTGTATACCCCGATACATCCCCAGGAAAGGCAGGGGGAGAGAGGCCGTCGCTGCCCGCTTCTCTCCCCCTGCCTTTCCTGGGGTCTAGAGCCCTGCTGCCGGCCCATTCTGTCCCCCTGACTATCGGTACCGGCGCCCCATTGCCGGCGCCGATAGCCAGAGGGAGAGAAGCGGCGCCAACAGCCAGGGGGAGAGAAGGGGCAGCGGCACCCATTGCCGGCGCCGCTGCCCGTTGCCTCCCCCCATCCCCGGTGGCATAATTACCTGGGTCGGGTCCGCGCTGCTGCAGGCCTCCGGCATCCGTCCCCTTCGTCGTTGCTATGCGCTGCACGGCGCATGACGTCAGTGCGCCGCGCTGTGCATAGCAACGACGCAGGGGATGCATGCCGGAGGCCTGCAGCAGCGCGGACCCGACCCAGGTAATTATGCCACCGGGGATGGGGAGGCAACGGGCAGCGGCGCCGGCAATGGGTGCCGCTGCCCCTTCTCTCCCTCTGGCTATCGGCACCGGTACCGATAGTCAGGGGGACAGAACGGGAGCAGCGCCGATAGCCAGGGGGTGAGAAGGGCCGGCAGCAGGGCTCTAGACCCCAGGGAAGGCAGGGGGAGAGAAGCGGGCAGCGACAGCCTCTCCCCCCCTGCCTTTCCTGGGGCGGTATAGGCGTATAACACGCAAATAGACTTTAGGCAAAAATTTTTAGCCTAAAAAGTGCGTGTTATACGCCGATAAATACGGTATATAAATCTGGTATTGTATTAATCACATTGACCTACAGGATAAAAGTTGCAAAACTGTAGTTTTCTTATTTCTGCTAACAAATAATAGTTTGTTGGTTTTGCAGAACATTTTATGATAAAATTAAACATGTCATTACAAAGTACAATTTGTCAGGTCTGTAGGTGGAAAAGTAAAAGGGGAAAAATGAGAACGCAAAAATGAGGGGTTGTTGTATTAAAGGGTTAATAATTACAGATTTCTCAAAATCAAACAACCCCTGAATATTATAATTCACTCCAAATGCAAAAATTCCAAAGACTGGCCTTAAGGTACTGCTTTAAAATCCCCAGGATCATATAAAACAGATATATTAGCAACAGAACTTGGACATAGGATAAGATGAAAATGCAATAGGATATACATATAATCAAGTCCAATAAAATGACCTCAATCATGTGTATAGTGTCTTATAAACACAGAGATATGGATAATCACACATTTCTGAGGCGTCTTCCATCTTCATCATTTATCAGGTCTGATGAAGAAGGGACACACCTCCGAAACACGTCTATTCTAAAGGAAGAATAAGTGAGCGCTCCACACGGAGAGAAAGAAGTGGGAGGAAAATTTGGCCTTCATGTGAGAGTAAGTTGGAATAAAATGGCGCACACTGACAGTGTTAGGCTGAACAGCACAAGCTGGGATGTGCATATATGGCTAAGAGCGTGTCAGAATAACACGGTTATACGGTACAGTAGACTTAAACTGCATACGGTAAAATACAGTAAAACTGACCAACCTGGTAACTCCCCCCAAAGTTTTTTTTTTTAAATATATATTTGTTGCATTATGTCCGGACACAAGTGAATATTATGGACAAATGAGAGGACAGTCTGTATAATCTGCTATCACTTATCTTAACCAACCTGACATATACAGATGCCTATCACTCTACTTTCTGAGGACCCAGAATGTCAGGATAATACCAACATACTGTGCCCTAAGAATTTTATCACCTATTATACCTTGTAAAGAAGGATTTCATCTCCCCTTAGAGTATAAATTATTTCTCAATAAAGAAAACAGGACAACTGATTCTATTATACATATTGGACCCTTCTATGAAGCCTTCTGAACAGTTATTAATAGGCAGTGATTATCAGTATCTATGTGTTTATAAGCCTCTATATACACGATTGGGGTCATTTTATTGCACTTTATTAGATTTATAGTTTTATCCCGTTGTATTTTAATCCGATCCTATGTCTATGTACTATTGTAATGAATGGATTTGTTTTTTTCTGATAATTTCATTTACGCCTTTGGCTTATTTACCTGAAGACAATATTTGTCATCTTCATCCTGCAACATCAGAAGACGAGCGCACGAACCTTTGTTTAATGTTCCTCCTGTATTTACGTATGGAGCTTCTTCTGCTGGAATCAAAAGTCATCAAACATTAAACAAAGTAACTTCCTGCATTGTAATATAAAGTTATTATTATAAAACCTTCCCTGGCATCCTGCAAATGTTCCTAATATCTGATGCAATTCTGAATTCAGCTTCTTGGTCTTCTATTCTTTTACATTAACCCCTTAAAGAGGTACTCCGGTGGAAAACTTTTATTTTTTAACGCCTTGGGTACGGAGCCCATTATGACCCTAAGGACGGGAGCATTTTTTGCAATTCTGACCACTGTCACTTTATGCATTAATAGCTTTACTTTTCATACTGATTCTGAGATTGTTTTTTCGTGACATATTCTAATTCATGTTAGTGGTAATTTTGTGTCGATACTTCCATCATTTCTTGGGGAAAAATTCCAAAATTTGATGAAAAAATAGAAAATTTTGCATTTTTCTAACTTTGAAGCTCTCTGCTTGTAAGGAATATGGATATTCCAAATAAATTATATATTGATTCACATATACAATATGTCTACTTTATATTTTCATCATAAAGTTGACGTGTTTTTACTTCTGGAAGACACCAGAGGGCTTCAAAGTTCAGCAGCAATTTTCCAATTTTTCACAAAATTTTCATAATCGGAATTTTTCAGGGACCAGTTCAGGTTTGAAGTGGTTTTGAAGGGCCTTCTAATTAGAAAATCCCCATAAATGACCCCGTTATAAAAACTGCACCCCTCAAAGTATTCAAAATGACATTCAATAAGTGCGTTAACCCTTTAGGTGTTTCACAGGAATAGCGGCAAAGTGAAGGAGAAAATTCAAAATGCCCCCCAAATTTGTAACCCAATTTCTCTCGAGTAAGGAAATACCTCATGTGTATGTCAAGTGTTCGGCGGGTGCAGTAGAGGGCTCAGAAGGGAAGGAGCGACAATGGGATTTTGGAGAGTGAATTTTTCTGAAATGGATTTTTAGGGGCATGTCTCATTTAGGAAGCCAGAACAGCAAAAAAAAAAAAAAAAAAAAAACACATGGCATACTATTTTGGAAACTACACCCCCTCAAGGCACGTAACAAGGGTTACAGTGAGCCTTAACACCCCACAGGTGTTTGACGACTTTTTGTTAAAGTCGGATGTGTAAATGAAAAAATTTTTTTTCACTAAAGCGCAGTTTCTTTTCCCAAATTTACCATTTTTACAAAGGGTAATGGGAGAAAATCCCCCCCAAAAATTTGTAACCCCATCTCTTCTGAGTATGGAAATACCCCATGTTTGGGAGTCAAATGCTCTGCGGGTGAACTACAATGCTCAGAAGAGAAGGAGTCACAGTTGGCTTTTTGAAATCAAATTTTGCTGAAATGGTTTTTGGGGAGCATGTCGCATTTATGAAGCCCCTATGGTGCCAGAACAATAATAAAAAAAACACGGCATACTATTTTGGAAACTACACCCCTCAAGGAATGGAACAAGGGGTGGTACAGTGAGCCTTAACTTGATTGACAAACTTTCGTTAAAGTGGGACGTGAAAATGAAACCTTTGATTTTTAACACTAAAATTCTGGTGTTACCCAAACTTTTCATTTTCACAAGGAGTAATAGGAGAAAATGCCAACAAAATTTGTAACCCCATTTCTCTCGAGTAAGGAAATACCTCATATGTGTATGTAAAGTGCTCTGCGGGTGCACTAGAGGGCTCAGAAGATAAGGAACGACATTGGGCTTTTGGAGAGCGAATTTTGCTGAAATGGTTTTTGGGGGCATGTTGCATTTAAGAAGCCCCCATGATGCAAGAACAGTAAAAAAAAAATCAAAAAAAAAAAAACAACACATGGCATACTATTTTGGAAACTACACCCCTCACAGAATTTAATAAGAGGTGCAGTGAGTATTTACACTCCACTGGCATTTGACAGATCTTTGGAACAGTGGGCTGTGCAAATAAAAAAATTTATTTTTAATTTTTACGGACTACAGTTCAAAAAGTCTGTCAGACACCTGTGGGGTGTAAATGCTCACTGCACCCCTTATTACATTACGTGAGGGGTGTAGTTTCCAAAATGGGGTCACATGTAGATGTTCTTTTTTTTTTTGCATTCATGTCAGAACTGCTGTAAGGATCAGCCACCCCTGTGCAAATCAGGCCTCAAATGTATATGAGCCATGTAGTTCGTCCGCAGAACATTTTTGGGGGTCTTTTTCTCCTTTTACCTCTTGTGAAAATGAAAAGTATGGGCCAACACCAGCATGTTAGTGTAACATTTTTTATTTTTTTTTTTTTTTTACACTAACAGGCTGGTGTAGCCCCCGACATTACCTTTTCTTAAGGGGTAAAAGGAGAAAAATCCCCTCCAAAATTTGTAATGCAATTTCTCCCATAAGTGGCCCTAAATTATTGACTGAATATACGACAGGGCTCTGAAGTGAGAGAGCGCCATGAGCATTTTTTGAGGCCTAAATAAGGAATTTGCAATAGGGGCGGACTCGGGTACAAGGATGGGGCTTGTCTCCACCAAAACCCTACAGCAGTGTTTCCCTAACAGGGTGCCTCCAGCTGTTGCAAGACTCCCAGCCTGCCAGGACAGTCTATGGCTGGGCAATACTGGGAGTTGTGGTTTTACAACAGCTGGAGGCTCCGTTTAGGAAACACTGCCGTATGAGACGTTTCTCATTATTATTGGGGGGGGGGGGGGGGGGGGACGTGTAAGGGTGTGTATATGTAGTCTTTTACCTTTTATTGTTTGTTAGTGTAGTGTTTTTAGGTTATATTCATACAGGCGGGGGTTCACAGCAAGTTTTCCGCTGGGAGTTTGAGCTGCGGAGGAAAATTTGACGCAGCTCAAACTTGTAGAAGAAAACTCACTGTAAACCCGCCGTACCCTGTACATTCACATGGGGGGCACCAGCTGTTACAAAATGACAACTCCCAGAATGCCGTATATGCTGGGAGTTGTAGTTTTACAACAGCTGTAGGCACTCGAGTTGGAAACACTGAGTTAGGAAACAGCTGCTACAATTCCCAGCATGGCCAGACAGTAAGGGATGCGGGCGTGTAGTTCTGCAATATCTGGCCCTTCAGATGTTGCATAACTACAACTCCCAGCATGCCATGATAGTCTGGACATGCTAGGAGTTGTAGTTATGCAACAACTGGGGAAGAACAGTTTGGAGACCGCTAAGTAGGGGTTTCTAAACTGTAGCCCTCCAGATGTTGCAAAACTACAACTCCCAGCATGCCCAGACATCCTTTGGTTGTCTGGGCATGCTGGGAGTCGTAGTTTTGCAGCTTTTAGAAGGCCACAGAGAAGATCACTTACCGCGATCTTCGCTGCAGCCTTCTCCACGCCGCACTTTCTGGCCGCCGCCGCTCCTCCTGCTGCCGCAGCTCCTCCTGCTGCCGCCGCTCCTTCAGTATGCCGCCTCTGCCACCTCCCCAGCCTCCGTCGGTCCGGTAAGCCGGGCCATGCTGGGGAAATGAACTCTTACCCCCCCGCCCCCTCCTGCCAATGGCAGGGGATAGGAGGGGGTGGCAGCACTTCCACCTTGCTCCAATCCTTTAGCATGGTCAGATCATTCCTGTTTTCCAGGCGATTGGATCACCAGTGACCCGATTGGCCCAGATCGTGGAAAATCGCAGGTCTGACATGGGGGGGGGGGGGGGTGGTCTCAGGACCCCCCTAGGCATTGCCACGGGATTCCTGCTGATAGGTATGCCCTTCGTCCTTAACCCCTTAAGGACGCAGGGTTTTTCCATTTTCCTTTTTTCCTCATAACCTTCTAAAAATCAAATTCCTAAAAACCTTCAAAAACGCTTTCAATTTTGCACATAAAATTCCATATGATGCTTATTTTTTGCACCACCAATTCTACTTTGCAGTGACATTAGTCATTTTTACCAAAAAATCCACGGTGAAACGGAAAATTCCTTCATTGTGCGACAAAATTGAAGAAAAAATGTCATTTTGTAACTTTTGGGGGCTTCCGTTTCTACGCAGTGCATTTTTCGGTAAAAACAACACCTTCTCTTTATTCTGTAGGTCCATACAAATAAAATGATCCCCTACTTATATAGGTTTGATATTGTCGTACTTCGGAAAAAAATCATAACTTCATGCAGGAAAATGTATATGCTAAAAATTCTCATTTTCTAACCCCTGTAACCTTTTTATTTTTCCCTGTATGGGGCGGCATAAGGACTCATTTTTTGCGCCGTGTTCTGAAGTTTTTAGTGGTACCATTTTTGTATTGATCCGACTTTTTGATCGGTTTTTATTCATTTTTCCATGATATAAAAAAAGGACCAAAAATATGCTATTTTGGACTTTGGAATTTTTTGCGCGTCACCATTGACCGTGCAGTTAAATTAACAATATATTTTTATAGTTCAGACATTTACGCAGGCGGCAATACCACATATGTTTATTTTTATTTTATTTTTACAATTTTATTCATGTGAAAAGGGGGGGTGATTTTTTTTCTCCCTTTTTTTTGCAGTGTTATAGCTTCCATAGGGACCTATAACACTGCACACACTGATCTTTTATACTGATCATTGTTATCCCATAGGAGACTATAACACTGCACACACTGATCTTTTATACTGATCATTGTTATTCCATAGGCGGATATAACACTGCACACACTGATCTCTTACAGTGATCATTGTTATCCCATAGGGGGCTATAGCACTGCACACACTGATCTCTTATACTGATCATTGTTATCCCATAGGGGGCTATAATACTGCACACACTGATCTCTTATACTGATCATTGAT
The DNA here is from genome assembly GCF_029499605.1 of Hyla sarda. Classification (NCBI taxonomy): domain Eukaryota; kingdom Metazoa; phylum Chordata; class Amphibia; order Anura; family Hylidae; genus Hyla; species Hyla sarda. Next base: position 368,174 of record NW_026607617.1, read on the forward strand.
ATCCCATAGGGGGCTATAACACTGCACACACTGGTCTCTTATACTGATCATTGTTATCCCATAGGAGGCTATAACACTGCACACACTGATCTCTTATACTGATCATTGTTATCCCATAGGAGGCTATAACACTGCACACACTGATCTCTTATACTGATCATTGTTATCCCATAGGGACCTATAACACTGCACACACTGATCTTTTACTCTGATCCCTGTAAAGTCATAGCTTTGCATGGATTAGCAAGATAGGGGCTCGATTGCTCAAGCCTGTAGCTCAGGCTTGGAGCAATCAAACGCCAATCGGACGCGAAGGAGCAAGGTAAGGGGGTCTCCACTCGTGTCCTAGTTGATTGGGACATCTCGATTTTATCATGATGTCCTGATCAGCCCGACTGAGCTGCCGGGAAGCGTTTACTTTCACTTTTAGACACGGCTGTCAACTTTAATCACCACGGCTAAAGGGTTAATAGCACGCGGCACAATGATCGGTGCTGCACACAAGTAGCCCAGGGTCCCGGCTATCATTAGCAACTGGGACCGACCCGGTGTGATGAAAGGTCACGGTGTGACCCCGTTTTAAACGCCGGGATCAGGTGTAGGGCGTACAGGTACGCCCTAAGTCCTTAAGGAGTTAAGTACCGGGACGCGAGGGTGTATTCATATCCCCTCCGTCCCCAACAGGTTAAATCAATTGGTGCCAGAAAATTAAACAGATTTGTAAATAACTTCTATTAAAAAATCTTAACCCTTCCAGTACTTATTAGCTGCTGAATACTACAGAGGAAATGATTTTCTTTTTGGAACACAGAACTCTCTGCTGATATCTCTGTCCATTTTAGGAACTGTTCAGAGCAGCATATGTTTGCTATGGGACAGTTCTTAAAATGGACAGAGATGTCAGCAGAGAGCTCTGTGGTCGTGATGTCAGTAGAGAGCTCTGTGTTCCAAAAAGAAAATAATTTCCTCTGTAGTATTCAGCAGCTAATAAGCACTGGAAGGATTAAGATTTTTTAATAGAAGCACCGCACAGAGAACTGTGCACACCACGGACACTCAGCCATTGCGGGAGCAATACCCATCGCCTGAGTTACCATTTACAGACCGGTAACAATTTCTAATATTACAGACTGTTTGCTACTGTATCTAAAAGGGACATATCTACCCTAAATACCCAGAAGAGCAACTCTTTAATATATTTGTATGGTACAGATCTTACTCTGCTATTTTATTATCCTATGCCAGGTTTATAGTTTTAATTACTATTGCCTAAATACATTGTTAGGTTGCCTTTTAATATGTATGTTCTTCTCACAAGGGCCCTGTGAGAAGTGTCGAAATCTTATCTATATTTTATAATAAATGATAATTATTATTGAAGCACGATCCACGTATATCCATTTTTATTTACTCACCTAGAAGGTCCGGGCTACATTGTATTTTTTGGTTTTTCCCTTTCTAGCAATTAAAGGTATAGTTGCCCAGTTTGACCTCGGTGCGTAATAGTTGTGAGCTGCACACACCTATATAGTTTTTTCTTCTTTAATTTACAGATCTGTTTAACTTTCTGGCACCAGTTGATTTAAAAAAAAAAAAAAAAGTTTTCCACCGGAGTACCCCTTTAAGGACACAGGTCTGCACAGGAGAAGAAACACAGAGAAGATAAGTGTTATGTGGAGGGGAGGAGGACTCGGTGCACGGGCCGGGGATGTATGGACTGCAGGGGAAGAAATCTCATACTGGGAATAATCTCTAAGGGGGAGATTTATCAAAACCTCTGCAGAGGAAAACTTGCCCAGTTGCCCATAGCAACCAATCAGATCGCATCTTTCATTTTTCACAGGCCTTCATAAAAATAAAAGAAGCGATCTGATTGGTTGCTATGGGCAACTGGGCAAGTTTTCCTCTGCACAGGTTTTGATAAATCTCCCCCTATATGTGAAGGGTGAGGGGGGACTCCTGAATGACGCATGCTGGCAGGGCCATTTGAAGGAATTTGGGGGCCCCAAGCAAAATGAACATGGAGGCCCCCCCCCCCTTCACGCACGTCACGCTCTAGGGCCGTCATCAGGACGTAGTAACACCGGCCCTTGAATGCTGGGAGCGCGACGTGAGCGAACGTCGATACAAGGCCCCCACATTAGGTGCAGCACAGTTCCCCCCACGTTAGGTTCGGCACAGTTCCCCCCACGTTAGGTGCGGCACAGTTCCCCCCACGTTAGGTGCGGCACAGTTCCCCCCACGTTAGGTGCAGCAGAGTTCTCCCCACATTAGGCTAGCAGTGTTCCCCCACATTAGGTGCAGTATAGTTCCCCCACATTAGGCAGTATAGTTCCCATATTAGGTGCAGTATAGTTCCCCACATTAGGTGCAGTATAGTTCCCCACATTAGGCTGTAGTTCCCCCACATTAGGTGCAGTATAGTTCTCCACATTAGGTGCAGTATAGTTCCCCCACATTAGGTGCAGTATAGTCCTCCCCACATTAGGCAGTATAGTTCCCATATTAGGTGCAGTATAGTTCCCCACATTAGGTGCAGTATAGTTCCCCACATTAGGCTGTAGTTCCCCACATTAGGTGCAGTATAGTTCTCCACATTAGGTGCAGTATAGTTCCCCCACATTAGGTGCAGTATAGTTCCCCCACATTAGGTGCAGTATAGTTCCCCCACATTAGGTGCAGTATAGTTCCCCCACATTAGGTGCAGTATAGTTCCCCCACATTAGGTGCAGTATAGTTCCCCCACATTAGGTGCAGTATAGTTCCCCCACATTAGGTGCAGTATAGTTCCCCCACATTAGGTGCAGTATAGTTCCCCCACATTAGGTGCAGTATAGTTCTCCACATTAGGTGCAGTATAGTTCTCCACATTAGGTGCAGTATAGTTCCCCCACATTAGGTGCAGTATAGTTCCCCTACATTAGGTGCAGTATAGTTCCCCCACATTAGGTGCAGTATAGTTCCCCCACATTAGGTGCAGTATAGTTCCCCCACATTAGGTGCAGTATAGTTCCCCACATTAGGTGCTGTATAGTTCCCCCCCACATTAGGTTGGCAGTATAGTTCTCCCCACATTAGGTGCAGTATAGTTCTCCCCACATTAGGTGCAGTATAGTTCTCCACATTAGGCGCAGTATAGTTCTCCACATTAGGTTCGCAGTTTAGTTCCCCCACATTAGGTGCAGTATAGTTTCCCCACATTAAGTGCAGTGTAGTCCCCCACATTAGGTTGGCAGTATTGTTTACCCCACATTAGGTACAGTGTATGGCTGGAGACTGTATGCCTGTTTACTGCCCTACATCAGTGCTCCGACCACTGCTCCTCTGGTGCGGCCACCATAGCAGTAGGTCCTGGGACTGGAGGAGCGGTGCACGGAGCACTGAAGCTGATGTCCTGTTCGCTGCTCCGCTCCCCCGCGTTACTTTCCAGTGGGCGCACGGGACGGGACGGGGCAATTGTCTTGTTCCCCCCCCCCTGGATCTGCCACTGCATGCATTATATACACACACACACACACACACAACACACTGTACACATTACATACTGTACATGCATGCCTTATAGACACACAACACACTGTACACATTACATACTGTACATGCATCGTACACACTGTACACATTACATACTGTACATGCATGCTTCACACACACACACACACACAACACACATTACATACTGTACATGCATGCTTCATACACACACAACACACTGTACACATTACATACTATACATGCATCATATACACACAACATACTGTACATGCATGCTTTATACACACACAGCATACTGTACACATTACACACTGTACATGCATCATACACACAAACACTGTACACATTACATACTGTACATGCTTCATACACACACAACACACTGTACACATTACATACTGTACATGCATGCTTCATACACACAACACACTGTACACATTACATACTGTACATGCATCATACACACACACCATACTGTATACATTACATACTGTACATGCATGCTCCATACATACACACACACTGTACACATTACATACTGTACATGCATCATACACACATACTGTACACATTACATACTGTACATGCATCATACACACAACATACTGTACATGCATCATACACACAACATACTGTACACATTACCTACTGTACATGCATGCTTCATGCACACACATACTGTACACATTACATACTGTATATGCATGCTTCATGCACACACATACTGTACACATTACATACTGTATATGCATGCTTCATGCACACACATACTGTACACATTACATACTGTATATGCATGCTTCATGCACACAGATACTGTACACATTACCTACTATACATGCATCATACACACAACATACTGTACACATAACATACCGTACATGCATCATACACACACAGATACTGTACACATTACATACTATACATGCATCATACACACACTACACATTACATACTGTACATGCATCATACACACATACTGTACATGTGTCATACACACACACTGTACACATTACATACTGTACATGCATCATACACACACACCATACTGTATACATTACATACTGTACATGCATGCTCCATACATACACACAACACACTGTACACATTACATACTGTACATGCATCATACACACATACTGTACACATTACATACTGTACATGCATCATACACACAACATACTGTACATGCATCATACACACAACATACTGTACACATTACCTACTGTACATGCATGCTTCATGCACACACATACTGTACACATTACATACTGTATATGCATGCTTCATGCACACACATACTGTACACATTACATACTGTATATGCATGCTTCATGCACACACATACTGTACACATTACATACTGTATATGCATGCTTCATGCACACAGATACTGTACACATTACCTACTATACATGCATCATACACACAACATACTGTACACATAACATACCGTACATGCATCATACACACACAGATACTGTACACATTACATACTATACATGCATCATACACACACTACACATTACATACTGTACATGCATCATACACACATACTGTACATGTGTCATACACACACACTGTACACATTACATACTATACATGCATCATACACACAATATACTGTACACATTACATACTGTACATGCATCACACACACTGTACACATTACATACTATACATGCTTCATACACACACTGTACACATTACATACTGTACATGCATCATACACACACATACTGTACATGCTTCATACACACATACTGTACACATTACATACTGTACATGCATCATACACACATACTGTACACATTACATACTGTACATGCATCATACACACATACTGTACACATTACATACTGTACATGCATCATACACACATACTGTACACATTACATACTGTACATGCATCATACACACATACTGTACACATTACATACTGTACATGCATCATACACACATACTGTACACATTACATACTGTACATGCATCATACACACATACTGTACACATTACATACTGTACATGCATCATACACACATACTGTACACATTACATACTGTACATGCATCATACACACATACTGTACACATTACATACTGTACATGCATCATACACACATACTGTACACATTACATACTGTACATGCATCATACACACATACTGTACACATTACATACTGTACATGCATCATACACACATACTGTACACATTACATACTGTACATGCATCATACACACATACTGTACACATTACATACTGTACATGCATCATACACACATACTGTACACATTACATACTGTACATGCGTCATACACACACATAATGTACACATTACATACTGTACATGCGTCATACACACACACTGTACACATTACATACTATACATGCATCATACACACAACATCCTATACACATTACATACTATACATGCATCATACACACAACATATTGTACACATTACATACTGTACATGCATCACACACACACTGTACACATTACATACTACACATGCTTCATACACACACACACACACTGTACACATTACATACTGTACATGCATCACACACACACACACAACACACTACACATTACATACTGTACATGCATCATACACACACAACATACTGTACACATTACATAGTGTACATGCATCATTCACACAAACACACACTGTTCACATTACATACCGTACATGCATCATACACACGCACACACTGTACACATTACATGCATCATACACACACAACATACTGTACATGCATGCTTCATACACACACAACATACTGTACATGCATGCTTCATACACACACACTGTACATATTACATACTGTACATGCATGCTTCATACACACAACACACTGTACACATTACATACTGTACATGCATCATATACACACAACATACTGTACATGCATGTTTTATACACACACAGCATACTGTGCACATGACATACTGTACATGCAGGCTTCATACACACATAACATACTGTACACATTACATACTGTACATGCATGCTTCATACACACACAACATACTGTACACATTACACACTGTACATGCATCACACACACACACAAACACTGTACACATTACATGCTGTACATGCTTCATACACACACACACACAACACACTGTACACATTACATACTGTACATGCATGCTTCATACACACAACCCTGTACACATTACATACTGTACATGCATCATACACACCATACTGTATACATTACATACTGTACATGCATGCTCCATACATACACACAACACACTGTACACATTACATACTGTACATGCATCATGCACACACATACTGTACACATTACATACTGTACATGCATCATACACACACACACTGTACACATTACATACTGTACATGCATCATACACAAACACTGTACACATTACATACTGTACATGCATCATACACACATACTGTACACATTACATACTGTACATGCATCATACACACACTGTACACATTACATACTATACATGCATCATACACAACATACTGTACACATTACATACTGTACATGCATGCTTCATACACATACTGTACACATTACATACTGTACATGCATCATACACACATACTGTACACATTACATACTGCACATGCATCACACACAACATGCTGTACACATTACATACTGTACATGCATCATACACACACAACACACTGTACACATTACATACTGTACATGCTTCATACACACACCATACTGTCTACATTACATACTGTACATGCATCATACACACACTGTACACATTATATACTATACATGCATCATACACACACAACATACTGTACATGCATGCTTCATACACACACAACATACTGTACATATTACATAATGTACATGCTTGCTTCATACACACAACATACTGTACACATTGCATACTGTACATGCATGCTTCATACACACAACATACTGTACTCATTACATACTATACATGCATCATACACACACACACTGTACACATTACATACTATACATGCATCATGCACACACACACACTGCACACATTACATACTGTACATGCATCATACACACACATACTGTACACATTACATACTGTACATGCATGCTTCATACACACACAACATACTTTACACATTACATACTATACATGCATCATATACACACATACAGTACACATTACATACTGTACATGCATCATACACACACACAATGTACACATTACGTACTGTACATGCATCATACACACACACAGTACACATTACATACTGTACATGCATCATACACACATGCTGTACACATTACATACTGTACATGCATGCTTCATACACACACACACATTGCATACTGTACATGCTTCATACACACACACATACTGTACACATTACCTACTGTACATGCATCATACACACATACTGTACACATTACCTACTGTACATGCATCATACACACACATACTGTACACATTACCTACTGTACATGCTTCATTCACACACACATACTGTACACATTACCTACTGTACATGCATCATACACACACACATACTGTACACATTACCTACTGTACATGCATCATACACACACATACTGTACACATTACATACTATACATGCTTCATACACACACATACTGTACACATTACATACTGTACATGTTTCATACACACAGATAGAATAGATCAGTGTTTCTCAACCACAATGCCTACAGAGGTGGCAAAACTATAACTCCCACCATGCCCAGACAGCCTTTGGCGGTCTGGGCAAACTGGGAGTTTTAGTTTTGCAACAACTGGAGGCACCCTGGTTGGGAAACACTGATATAGATACACACATGCACTTTACATATAGTCATCCATAGTAGTAGCACACACACAGGCACAGTACATAGACATACACATATATATATATATATATATATATATATTATATCCACACACACATATATATATATATATATATATATATATATATATATATATAGTAAGGATTCCTCCTTGGGGATTAGCTCCGGGATCGTCCTGGACACTGCCACGGGACACGTTTCCACTCAATAAACCCGCAGACAAAGGTTATTCATGCACGCCTGGCATCTTGCCAGCTTTATTTAGACAGGTTGCAGGTAAAACAAAACATAACGCAGGAACAAACCAAAGTCCTAGACCGTCTGGTCACTGACTACACATACCAGCATGCCCTGACTACTATCTGGTGAGCTACCCTCAGCCAGCATAAAACATGTGCCCCTGCAACCTGTTACTCACAGTTCACACCACGTCTTCACTTCTTGGACCGCTCACAGTTCGCTGTGTGTTTCCTCAACAGGGTCCGCGTGTGTCTCCCCCTACAGCGATGTGCTGTTACCCAGGGAGAGCCCCAACTATTCTGTTCATTTCCTTTTAAACACACACTTTCCCTTCCTGATACCTCATTAATCAGGCCACAGGTGGAGCATTCTGCAGAGATAGCAAGGGAAATGCACCCTTTCCTTGCCACACTGCCACAATATATATATATATATATATATGCAGGGGCACCTACCTTAGTCAGGCCCCATGTTGTACAGCCTCTGCGGTCTCCTTTCCTCACAGCTCTGTGCTTCTCTCCTCCTCCCCCTCCTCCTGCTCAGACGGCTGAAGGCTGAGAGAAGAGTCCGGGCTGAGGAAAGATACCAAGTGCAGCGGGGGTGGGGGGGAGCGTGATTGTGGTGAGGTGAGAAGAAGAACTCCAAAGCTGCAAATGAGTTTATTTTTTTTAAATGTCAGACATTTGGGGGCCCTCTTGTTTGACTGGGTGCCTGGGTCCCGGAGCACAAACTCCCAGAGCAGGATTGTTAATCGCTACAGGATAGGCAAGCACTGGCTGTGCTCGGGGGCCCCCAGCCAGCTCGGGGCCCCAAGCAATTGCATGGTTTGCCTGTCCTGTAGCGACGGGCCTGCATGCTGGGAGTTGTAGTCCCTGTTGTGTGTGTGTATGCTAGTGTTTACAAATCAGTTTTCCTCCAGCTGTTGCAAAACTACAACTCCCAGAATGCACTGCCAGACTTTGGGCATGCTGGGAGTTGTAGATTTGCAACAGCTGGAGGCACACTGGTTGGGAAACACTGTTCTAGCCTATTCAGCATACACATCATGTTACACCAGTATTTCCCAACCAGTGTGCCTCCTACTGTTGCAAAACTACAACTCCTAGCATGCCCAAAGACTGTCAGGGCATGCTGGGAGTTGTAGTTTTGCAACACCTGGAGTCACCCTGGTTGGGAAACACTGGTGTATTCCCTACAGAGGTGTGGTGAACTACAACTCCCAGGAGACTACAGAGGCAGCATGCTGGTGTTATACCATAGACTAAAGACTCCTGAATGACACATGCTGGGATTTGTAGTCCCTTTTGTGTGTGTATGCCAGTGTATCCCAAACAGGGCTGATTATTAGACATGTGCAATTCGTTTTGGAACGAATACTTAACGAATTTTCCAGTTTTCGGGAGTTCGTTACAATCCGAATGCAGGAAATTTTTTTTTTTTATATTTCTGAAAAAGGATACAAATACGAATACACAGTTAACTAATGCATTTGTTAAATAACGCATAACGAATAATGCATGTTAACGAAAAACGACTGCATTCGTTATCAGTAAACCGAATGTAAGGAAAACTTGCCTTTCTACACAGAGAAAACTGCAAAAAAAGATGGAAACAACTAGAAACCTAAGGTAACACCTGCTACTTATTACAAAAGAGGATAAGCAAGTGAAACTAATGTGCATTTCGTTTAGTAATGAATGCTAAATTTAACGAATTTTACAGATATAACGAAAGATCCGAATTAACGAATGCATTCGATGTTATTGACTAATGCATCCGAAAACGAAAAATATTTTTACGGATGCATCCAAAAAACAAATATGAGGAATGCACAGCATTTCGAATATTCACAGAACCGAAAAGTTTTGAAAATGAAGACGAACAAAACGAAAAGAAACTACATTTTTGGTTCTGCACATGTCTACTGATTATATTAGTGTGCTGTGTATAAGGGGGCTGACCCGGGAAAATAGTAGGATGGGTAAAGGGCGGAACAAACAAACAAAAAAAAAGGAGCCGCCCCTAACCAGCAAGGCATGTGGCATTTGGAGTTTTCAGCACAGCAAGAAACAGGAAATAGAGGCAAAGATAGGAAAACAAAGTGGGGGATAAAAAGACAACAAAGAACGGAAGTAGAGTAGGCTAAACAACAAGAATAGAAATGAAACAAAACACATAGGGTAAGTCAAAAACGGAAAAACACGTTGACCACCGGAGTACCCCTTTAAAGTTCAGCAACAATTTTCCAATTTTTCACAAAATTTTTCAGGGACCAGTTTAATTTTGAAGTGGATTTGAAGGGCCTTATTAGAAATACCCCATAAATGACCCCATTATTAAACTGCACCCCTCAAAGTATTTAAAATGACATTCAGAAAGTGTGTTAACCCTTTAAGTGTTTCACACACAGCAATAGCAGCAAGGTGAAGGAGAAAATTCAAAATCTTCATTTTTTAGGGTGCATGCACACCACGTTTTTGCAATACAGTTCCTGTATCAGGTTTTTGATCAAAAACGGATTCCTCAAAACCGGACTAAACTGTATAAAAATGCGTGTACAAATTTTAACCCATATACGGTTGAAAACCGCATACGGTTTGAAAAATGATGTCCGGTTGCATCCGTTTAAAAAAAAAAAAAAACGTATACGTTTTTAACTTTCCCCTTCATTTTGAATAAAGTTTCACTTGTTTGATTGAAATTCCAAGAAAAAAAACTGAGCAAAGTCAAAAACCATATGGTGAAAACCGTATGGAACCGTACGCACATACAGTTCTGTACGGTTCCCATTGACTCCCATGTTAAAAAAACGTATATGGTTTAATACAGTTTTTCACCCGGACCAAGAAACGTGGGAGACTACGGTTTTCGGTACGGGTAAAAAACTTTACAAAATCGTATAAGACACAAAACGGACTAAACCGGATGATGCGTTTGACATACGGTTTACAATGTTAAGTCAATGCATACGGTTTTCTATACGGTTCCATATGGTTTTTAACTTGAAACCGTATACGGGAACTGTATAGCAAAAACGTGACGTGCATGCGCCCTAACACTCGCATGTTCTTGTCTTTGAAATTTTACAAGGGCTAAAAGGAGAAAAAGCCCCCCAAAATGTGTAACCCAATTTCTCTCAAGTAAGGAAATACCTCATATGTGGATGTCAAGTGTTCGGCGGGCGCAGTAGAGGGCTCAGAAGGGAAGGAGCGACAATGGGATTTTGGAGAGTGAGTTTTTCTGAAATGGCATTTGGAGGACATGTCACATTTAGGAAGCCCCTATGGTGTCAGAACAGCAAAAAAAAAAAAAAAAAAACACATGGCATACTATTTTGGAAACTACACCCCTCATGGAACGTAACAAGGGGTACAGTGAGCATTAACACCCCACAGGTGTTTGACGACTTTTCATTAAAATCTGATGTGTAATTTTGTCATTTTACAATCCACTGTTCAAAACACCTGTGATGTGTAGATACTCGCTGTACCCCTTATTATGTTCCTTGAGGGGTGAAGTTTCCATAATTATGGCACTTGAGGGGGGCCCGCTGTTCTGGCACCATGGTAGCTCTGTAAACGCTCAAGGCCCCTGACTCTGATTCCAGCAAAATTTTCGAAAAGCTGAATGGCGCTCCTGCTCTTCTGAGACCTGGTGTGCACCTACAGAGTAGTTTACATTCAAATATGAGGTATGTCCTTACTCCAAAGAAATTTATTTACAAATTGTGGGGGCATTTTCTCCTATTACCACTTGTGAAAATGAAAAATTTCGGGTAACCCCATCATTTTAGTGTAAAAAATAACATTTTTCCTTTTCACATCCCACTTTAGTGAACATTTATCAAACACCAGTGGGGTGTTAAGGCTCACTGTACTGCTTGTTACGTTCCTTGAAGGGTGTAGATTTCAAAATAGTATGCCATTTTTTTTTCTTGCTGTTCTGGCACCATAGGGGCTTCCTAAATGTGACCATCTTAGCAAAATTTGCTTTCCAAAAGCCAAATGTGACTCCTCTTCTGAGCATTGTAGTGTGCCTGCAGAGCACTTCATGTCCAAACATGGGGTATTTCTATACTCAGAATTTTTTTTTACTCTTAGTACCCCTTGTACAAATGGTAAAAGTGGAAAAAAAACTGCATTTTAGTGAAAAATATATAAATTTAATTTACACATCTGAAGTCGTCAAACATTTGTGAGGTGTTAAGGCTTACTGTACCCCTTGTTACGTTTCTTTAGGGGTGTCGTTTCCAAAACATTATGCCATGTGTTTTTTTTTCTGCTGTCCTGGCACCATAGGGGCTTCCTAAATGGGACATGCCCCCCAAAATTCCAAAGTAAAAAAAAAGCGTATTTTTGGTCACTTTTTACACCATTAAAAAATGAATAAAAAGTGATCAAAAAGTCCGATCAAAACAAAAATCATACCGATAAAAACTTCAGATCACGGCGCAAAAAATGAGCCCTCATACCGTCCTGTACGTGGAAAAATAAAAAGGTTATAAGGGTCAGAAGATGACATTTTTAAACGTATAAATTTTCCTGCATGTAGTTATGTTTTTTTCCAGAAGTACGAGAAAATCAAACCTATATAAGTAGGGGATCATTTTAACTGTATGGACCTACAGAATAATGATAATGTGTAATTTTTACCCCCAAAATTTACAAAATGAGATTTTTTCTTTGATTTTGTCACACAATGATTTTTTTTCCGTTTTGCCGTGAATTTTTGGGTAAAATGACTAATGTCACTGCAAAGTAGAATTGGTGACGCAAAAAATAAGCCATAATATGGATTTTTAAGTGGAAAATTGAAAGGGTTATGATTTTTAAAAGGTAAGGAGGAAAAAACGAAAGTGCAAAAACGGAAAAACCCTGCGTACTTACGGGGTTAAAGTGACAGTGATTAGATGTGCAAAAAATGCTCTGGTCCTTAAGGTCATAATGGGCTGTGTCCTTAACCCCTTCATGACCCAGCCCATTTTCACCTTCATGACCTGGGCATTTTTTGAAAATCTGACCACTGTCACTTTAAACATTAATAACTCTGGAATGCTTTTACTTATCATTCTGATTCCGAGATTGTTTTTTCGTGACATATTCTACTTTATGTTATCGGTAAAATTTCACTGATATTTGTATCCTTTCTCTGTAAAAAATCTAAAAATTTCATGAAAATTTTGAAAATTTTGCATTTTTCTAACTTTGAAAGTCTCTGCTTGAAAGGAAAATGGATATTCCAAATAAATTACATATTGATTCACATATACAATATGTCTACTTTGTGTTTGCATTAAAAAATTGACAAGTTTTTACTTTTGGAAGACACCAGAGGGCTTCAAAGTTCCGCAGCAATTTTCCAATTTTTCACAAAATTTTGAAACTCGCTTTTTTTCAGGGACCAGTTCAGGTTTGAAGTGGATTTGAAGGGTCTTCATATTAGAAATACCCCATAAATTACCCCATTATAAAAACTGCACCCCCGAAAGTATTCAAAATGACATTCAGTAAGCGTTTTAACCCTTTATGGGTTTCACAGGAATAGCAGCAAAGTGAAGGAGAAAATTCTAAATCTTCATTTTTTACACTCGCATTTTCTTGTAGACCCAATTTTTGAATTTTTACAAGGGGTAAAAGGAGAGAAATCACCCTAAAATTTGTAACCCAATTTCTCTCGAGTAAGGAAACACCTCATATGTGTATGTAAAGTGTTCGGCGGGCACAGTAGAGGGCTCAGAAGGGAAGGAGCGACAATGGGATTTTGGAGAGTGAGTTTTTCTGAAAGGGTTTTTGGGGGGCATGTCCCATTTAGGAAGCCCCTATGGTGCCAGAACAGTGGACCCCCCCCACATGTGACCCCATTTTGGAAACTATACCCCTCATGGAATTTAATAAGGGGTGCAGTGAGCATTTACACCCCACTGGCGTTTGACAGATATTTGAAACAGTGGACTGTGCAAATCAAAAATTTAATTTTTCATTTTCACAGACCACTGTTCCAAAAATCTGTCATACACCAGTGGGGTGTAAATGCTCACTGCACCCCTTATTACATTCCGTGAGGGGTGTAGTTTCCAAAATGGGGTCACATGTGGATATTTATTGTTTTGCGTTTGTCAGAACTGCTGTAACAATCAGCCACCCCTGTGCAAATCGCCTCAAATGTACATGGTGCACTCTCCCTTCTGGGCCTTGTTGTGCGCCCCCAGAGCACTTTGCGCCCACATATGGGGTATCTCCGTACTCAGGAGAAATTGCGTTACAAATTTAGAGGGTCTTTTTTCCCTTTTACCTCTTGTGAAAATGAAAAGTATAGGGCAACACCAGCATGTCAGTGTAAAAAATTTATTTTTTTACACTAACATGCTGGTGTAGACCCCAACTTCACCTTTTCATAAGGGGTTAAAGAAGAAAAAGCCCCCCAAAATTTGTAAGGCAATTTCTCCCGAGTACGGCGATACCCCATATGTGTCCCAAAACTGTTGCTCTGAAATACGACAGGGCTCCAAAGTGAGAGAGCGCCATGCGCATTTGAGGCCTGAATTAGGGATTTGCATAGGGGTGGACATAGGGGTATTCTACGCCAGTGATTCCCAAACAGGGTGCCTCCAGCTGTTGCAAAACTCCCAGCATGCCTGGACAGTCAATGGCTGTCCGGCAATACTGGGAGTTATTATTTTGCAACAGCTGGAGGCTCCGTTTTGGAAACAGTAGCGTACCAGACGTTTTTCATTTTTTGGGGGGAGGGAAGGGGAGAGGGGGCTGTGTAGGGATAATGTGTATATGTAGTGTTTTTTACTTTTTATTTTAGGTTAGTGTCAGTGTAGTGTAGTGTTTTTAGGGTACAGTCGCATGGGCAGAGGTTCACAGCAAGTTTGCCGCTGGAAGTTTGAGCTGCAGCGCAAAATTTGCGCCATCTCAAACTTGCAGCACTCACTGTAAACCTCCGCCCATGTGAGTGTACCCTGTACATTCACATTGGGGGGAGGGGGCAAACATCCAGCTGTTGCAAACTCCGAGCATGCCCTTGAGCTGTCCGTGCATGCTGGGAGTTGTAGTTTTGCAACAGCTGGAGGAACACTGGTTTGGAAACACTAAGTTAAGTAATAAACTTTCAAGTGTTTTGCAACCAAACTTAGTGTTTCCAAACCAGTGTGCCTCCAGCTGTTGCAAAACTACAACTCCCAGCATGCATGGTCTGTCAGTGCATGCTGGGAGTTATAGTTTTGCAACAATTGCAACAGCTGGAGGCACTGAGGTAGGAAACGGACAATGTTTCCCAACTAGTGTGCCTCCAGTTGTTGCAAAACTACAACTCCCAGCATGCCCAGACTGCCAAGGCATGCTGGAAGTTGTAGTTCGGCAATATCTGAAGGATCAGATGTTGCCGAACTACAACTTCCAGCATGCTTGGGCAGTCTGGGCATGCTGGGAGTTGTAGTTTTGCAACATCTGGAGGTCCACAGTTTGGAGACCACTGTATAATGGTCTCCAATCTGTGGTCTTCCAGATGTTAGAGAACTACAACTCCCAGCATGCCTGGACAGACTGAGCATGCTGAGATTTGTAGTTTTGCAACATCTGGAAGAGCACAGATTGGAGACCATTATACAGTGGTCTCCAAACTGTGGACCTCCAGATGTTGCAAAACTACAACTCCCAGCATGCCCAGAAAGCCAAAGGCTGTCTGGGCATGCTGGGAGTTGCAGTTTTGAAACTCTCAGAGGCAGCAGTGAGATCGCTTTACGGCGATCTCACTGCTGCCAATGAAGATGCCGCACTGCTGCCGGAAACTCACCTCCGGGACGCAGCGCAGCCGGGACCGCACGGAGGACGCCGGGACCGCTCGGGACACCGCTCGGACGGGTAAGTGACGCCGGGGGACGGGTCAGGGACACTTAGCAGAGCGGTGTGTGTCCCGATCCCCGTGATCGGGACTCACACACCGCGCTGCTAAGTATTTTCATAGCGAAACACTGCTATCAGCTAGTCAGATTTGACCAGCTGATAGCAGCGATCGCTGGGGGGGGTGGGGGACGAAACCCCCCGTGGTCGCACGGTAAGATGGCTGGCTATCAGTGATAGCCACCATCTTTCCGGGCGCTGCGGGGTGCCGCGAGTAGCGGCAGTAATGTCCATGACGTACCTGTATGTCATGGGTCGGGAACACCTTGCCACCCATGACGTACAGGTATGTCATAGGTCGGGAAGGGGTTAAGGGGTTAAACATACAAATTTTATTTTAAAAGTTAGATTTAAAAAAAAAAAAAACATTACAATAATAAAAAAAAGTATGTAACCATGGGTGTCATTTTAATCGTATTGATCCACAAAATAATTAATCATTTTTACTATAAAGTGTACAGCGTGAAAACGAGACCTACCACAATTTGCTAAATTGCAGTTTTCTTTTCAATTTCCCCACACAAATAATATTTTTTTGGTTGCGCTATACATTTTATGGTAAAGTGAGTGATGTCATTACAAAGCACAATTGGTCACACAAAAACAAAGCCCTAATATTGGTTTTTGGATGAAAATTTAAAAAGACTTATGATTTTTAGAAGGTGAGGAGGAAAAAATAAAACTGCAAAAATAAAATTAGCCAAATCCTTAAAAGGGGTTCTCCGCTGCACATAGTTGCCACCACACCCACTTGACACTATCTGAACCAAATACGTTTATTTCAGTCTCATCAGACCACAGAACATGGCTCCGGTAGTCCATGTCCTTAGTCTACTTGTCTTTAGCAAACTGTTTGTGGCCTTTCTTGTGCCTCATCTTTAGAAGAAGCTTCCTTCCTCGATGACAGTCATGCAGACTAATTTGATGCAGTATGCAGTGTTTGTTCTGAGCACTGAAAGGCTTGCCACCCACCCCGTCAATGTCTTCAGCAAGGCTGGCAGCACTCATACGTCTATTTCCCAGCATCTGCATATGACGCTGAGCATGTGTACTCAACTTCTTTGGTCAACCATGGTGAGGCCTGTTCTGAGTTGAACCTGTCCTATGAAACCACTATATGGTCTTGCCCACCATGCTACAGCTTAGTATTAGGGTCTTGGCAATCTTTGTATAGCCTAGACCATCTTTATGTAGAGCAAATATTCTTTTTCAGATCTGCAGAGAATTTTTGCCAAGAGGTGCCAGTCACTTATTTGAGATCAAAATACTAATGATAGTGTGCGCTGAGTGGGACTTTATTGTGTAGTGGTGGTAACCAATGGCAACCAATTAACTCTATAGAAGCGTAGCTGTCTATTCTATTACGTAAATCCTCCTATGTGGATGGTGATAAGAGCTTTTTGCATAATAGGTGTCTATAAGAAAGAAACAAATATTTATTGATGATGTTTTATTCATATGGGAAGGGGGTGGGGCACCGAGTCTGACTACCTTTTTAACTAACATTCAGGAAAATGACTTCATTTTAAACTTCACAGCATCATACAGTCAGACATCAGTACAATTTTTTGATTTAACCATGAACATCCGGAACAATCAGATTCACACACGTATTATAAACCTATGGACAGTTGTCATTTACCAGATTGGTTAAAGAACCTACCTAGGAGTCAGTTTTTAAGATTGCGTAGGAACTGGACAGAAGTGGCGCAGTATGATCAGGAAGCTGATCTATTAACCCCTTAAGGACGCAGCCCCTTTTCACCTTAAGGACTGAGCCCTTTTTCGCAATTCTGATCACCGTCGCTTTACGAATTAATAACTAGAAAATGGTTTTACCGAATATTCTGATTCTGAGATTGTTTTTTTAGTGACATATTCTTCTTTATTTTGGTGGTAAATTTTCAGAGATACTTGCATCCTTTTTTGGTGAAAAATCCCAAAATGTCATGAAAATTTTGAAAATGTTGCATTATTCTAACTTTGAAGCTCTCTACGGAAAATGGAAAATGGAAAGGAAAAGGGATATTCCCAAAAAATTTTATTTTTATTCACAAATACAATATGTCCACTTTATGTTGGCATCATAAAATTGACATATTTTTGCTTTTTGAAAAAATTAGAGGGCTTCAAAGTAGAGCAGCAATTTTCAAAAATGTCATGAAAATTGCTAAATCTGAAGGGACAGATGTTACAGAACTACAATTCCCAGCATGCCTGGGCAGTCTAGGCATGCTGAGAGTTCTAGTTTGGCAACATCTGGAGGGCTACCGTTTGGGCACCACTGTAACAGTGGTCTCCAAACTGTGACCCTCCAGATGTTGCAAAACTACAACTCCCAGCATGCCCAGACAGCCTTTGGCTGTCTGGGCATGCTGGGAGTTGCAGTTTTGCAACATCTGGAGGGCTACAGTTTAGAAACCCCTACTTAGCGGTCTCCAAACTGTTCTTCCCCAGTTGTTGCATAACTACAACTCCTAGCATGTCCAGACTATCATGGCATGCTGGGAGTTGTAGTTATGCAACATCCTAGTTGTTGCCACAGTAAAGATCACCTTACTTTCACTTTCATCCCCCCCCCCACCGTCATTTCCCTACCTGAGCCAGGATCCAGCAGTCTCCAGCGAAGATCAGCAGTTCCCAGGCATCTTCTCCTACAGGTACCGGCCTCCATCTTCTCCCCATGTTCCCCTCGACATCCAGGGGTGGGGGTTATTTTGCTGTCCTGGCACCATATGGGCTTCCTAAATGCGACATGCCCCCCAAGCAAAATTTGCTCTCAAAAAGCCAAATATGACTCCTTCTCTTCTGAGCATTGTAGTTCGCCCATAGTGCACTTCAGGTCAACTTATGGGGTACCTCCATACTCAAAAGAGATGGGGTTACAAATTTTGGGGGGTATTTTCTGCTATTAACCCTTGCAAAAATGTGAAATTTGGGGGGGGGAAACACACATTTTAGTGAAATATTTTTTTTTTTAAGTATGCAAAAGTCGTGAAACACCTGTGGGGTATTAAGGCTCACTTAATTCCTTGTTACGTTCCTCAAGGGGTCTAGTTTCCAAAATGGTTTGGCATGTAGGGGGGTTTTGCTGTTCTGGCACCATAGAGGCTTCCTAAATGCAACATGCCCCCCAAAAACCATTTCAGAAAAACATACTCTCCAAAATCCCCTTGTCTCTCCTTCGCTTCTGAGCCCTCTACTGCGCCTGCCGAACACTTTACGTAGACATATGAGGTATGTGCTTACTCGAGAGAAATTGGGCTACAAATATAAGTATACATCTTCTTCTTTTACCCCTTGTAAAAATTTTAAAATTGGGTCTACAAGAACATGCAAGTGTAAAAAATGAAGATTGTGAATTTTCTCCTTCACTTTGCTGCTATTCCTGTGAAACACCTAAAGGGTTAAAACGCTGACTGAATGTCATTTTGAATACTTTGGGGGGGGGGGGGGGGTTCAGTTTTTATAATGGGGTCATTTGTGGGGTATTTCTAAGATGAAGACCCTTCAAATCCACTTCAAACCTGAACTGGTCCCTGAAAAATAGTGAGTTTGGAAATTTTGTGAAAAATTGGAAAATTGCTGCTGAACTTTGAAGCCCTCTGGTGTCTTCCAAAAGTAAAAACACGTCAATTTTATGATTCAAACATAAAGTAGACATATTGCATATGTGAATTTAAAAAAGTATTTGGAATATCCATTTTCCTTACAAGCAGAGAGCTTCAAAGTTAGAAAAATGCAAAATTTTCAAATTTTTCATCAAATTTGGGGATTTTTCACCAAGAAAGGATGCAAGTTACCACAAAATTTTACCACTATGTTAAAGTAGAATATGTCACGAAAAAACAATCTCGGAATCAGAATGATAACGAAAAGCATTCCAGAGTTATTAATGTTTAAAGTGACAGTGGTCAGAAGTGCAAAAAATGGCCGGGTCCTAAGGTGTAAAATGGCTGGGTCCTTAACCCCTTAAGGACTGAGCCCTTTTTCACCTTAAGGACTCGGCCATTTTTTGCAAATCTGACCACTGTCACTTCAAACATTAATAACTCTGGAATGCTTTTAGTTATCATTCTGATTCCGAGATAGTTTTTTCGTGACATATTCTACTTTAACTTAGTGGTAAAAATTTTTGGTAACTTGCATCCTTTCTTGGTGAAAAATCCCAAAATTTTATGAAAAATTTGAAAATTTAGCATTTTTCTAACTTTGAAGCTCTCTGCTTGTAAGGAAAATGGATATTCCCCCAAAAAAATTTTTTATTCACATATACAATATGTCTACTTTATGTTTGCATCAAAAAATTGATGAGTCTTTACTTTTGGAAGACACCAGAGGGCTTCAAAGTTCCGCAGCAATTTTCCAATTTTTCACAAAATTTTTAAACTCGCTTTTTTCAGGGACCAGTTCAGGTTTGAAGTGGATTTGAAGGGTCTTCATATTAGAAATACCCCATAAATGACCCCATTATAAAAACTGCACCCCCCAAAGTATTCAAAATGACATTCAGTAAGCGTTTTAACCCTTTAGGGGTTTCACAGGAATAGCAGCAAAGTGAAGGAGAAAATTCACAATCTTCATTTTTTACACTCGCATGTTCTTGTAGACCCAATTTTTGAATTTTTGCAAGGGGTAAAAAGGAGAAAATTTTTACTTGTATTTGAAACCCAATTTCTCTAGAGTAAGCACATACCTCATATGTCTATGTTAATTGTTCGGCGGGCGCAGTAGAGGGCTCAGAAGGGAAGGAGTGTCAAATGGTTTTTGGGGGGCATGTCACCTTTAGGAAGCCCCTATGGTGCCAGAACAGCAAAAAAAAAACACATGGCATACCATTTTGGAAACTAGACCCCTCGGGGAACGTAACAAGGGGTAATGTGAACCTTAATACCCCACAGATGATTCACGACTTTTGCATATGTAAAAAAAAAAAAAAAAATTTTACCTAAAATGCTTGGTTTCCCTAAAATTTTACATTTTTGAAAAGGGTAATAGCAGAAAATACCCCCCAAAATTTGAAGCCCAATTTCTCCCGATTCAGAAAACACCCCATATGGGGGTGAAAAGTGCTCTGCTGGCGCAATACATGTCTCAGAAGAGAAGGATTCCCATTTGGCTTTTTTAAAGGAAATTTTGCTCTGGGGGCATGCCGCATTTGGGAAGCCCCTATGGTGCTAGGACAGCAAAAAAAAAACCACATGGCATACCATTTTGGAAACTAGACCCCTCGGGGAACGAAACAAGGGGTAAAGTGAACCTTAATACCCTACAGGTGTTTCACGACTTTTGCAAATGTAAAAAAAAATAAAAAAATTTACCTAAAATGCTTGGTTTCCCAAAATATGTACATTTATACAAAGGGTTAAAGCAGAAAATACCCCCCAAAATTTGAAGCCCAATTTCTCCCGATTCAGAAAACACCCCATTTGGGGGTGAAAAGTGCTCTGCTGGCGCACTACAGGTCTCCGAAGAGAAGGAGTCACATTTGGCTTATGTAAAAAAAAAAAATGGGTTTCACAACCAGTGTGCCTTCAGCTGTTGCAAAACTACAACTCTCAGCAGTCACCGACAGCCAACGGGCATGCTGGGAGTTGTAGTTATGCAACCAGCAGATGCACCACTACAACTCCCAGCATGCACTTTAGCTGTTTGTGCAAGCTGGGAGTTGTAGTTACACAACAGCTGAAGGTACACTTTTCCATAGAAAAAATGTGCCTCCAGCTGTTGCAAAACCATAAGTCCCAGCATGCCCATAAGGGAATGCTGGGAGTTGTGGTGGTCTGCCTCCTGCTGTTGCATAACTACAGCTCCCAGCATGCCCTTTTTGCATGCTGGGAGCTGTTGCTAAGCAACAGCAGGAGGCTGTAACTCACCTCCTGCTGCTGCTCCATCGCAGGACTGTCCCTCGCCGCCACCGTCGCTCCTGGGGCCCCGATCACAACATGGACGCCGGGGATCGGGGTCCCCAGCACCCGGGGTCGTCTTCCCGCACCCGCTCACGCCCTCCGGAAGAGGGGCGGAGCGGGTGCGGGAGTGACACCCGCAGCAGGCGCCCTGATTGGTCGGCCGGTAATCCGGCCGACCAATCAGGGCGATCGTGAGGTGGCACCAGTGCCACCTCAACCCTGCAGGCTCTGGCTGTTCGGGGCCGTCAGAGACGGCCCCGAACAGCCAGTAATTCCGGGTCACCGGGTCACTGGAGACCCGATTGACCCGGAATCGCCGCAGATCGCTGGACTGAATTGTCCAGCGATCTGCGGCGATCGCCGACATGGGGGGGCTTAATGACCAGGGGGGGCGATATGCCGGGATGCCTGCTGAACGATTTCAGCAGGCATCCGGCTCCGGTCCCCAACCGGCTAGCGGTGGGGACCGGAATTCCCACGGGCGTATGGATACGCCCTGCGTCCTTAAGGACTCGGAATGCAGGGCGTATCCATACGCCCTGCGTCCTTAAGAGGTTAAGGGGTTAAAGTCATCTAATTGTTTATTGATTATAAATAATGCGCATTGAAGGGGATTTTTCCCAATTTTTATGAAAGAGCTCTGTATATTTTTATTCTTTTACATTTTGTTTTTGGTGAGAATGTGGGCCCTGTGTGCTGTATGTCTGTATTGTTACATGTTACATTTGTCTTGTATGTCTCTTGTTGTAAAGTAACGCAGAAAGCCAGTGAGACACTGGTTGCTCAAAAGTTGTTGAGGAATGACTATACCAAAGGGAGGAAAAAAAGCCAGACTCAAAGGGGTGGGGACCAGTGACATAGAGGAGTGGGAGGAGAAAGGAGGGGCTTATAGGAAGATGGACAGAACAGCCTTGGTCTACTGAAACACAGTCCCATTAGATTGAGGAAACTACATATCTACTGTTTAAACTTGAATGTGTTATAGTACCTGCATACAAAATGTGATATACCTAGACAGTCTACATTTTATTTATTTGAATAACATCAATTTTGAGTGGATAACTTTATAATGATAATGTAGTTTGATAATTTATAATGATAAATCAGTTTTCTGATTGTCTTAAACTAAAGGTAAAAAAAAATTTCAAGAGCCATGATAGGATATCAGGGGATCCATGGTTGATGCTGAGTTATAAATGTAAGTTTGTTACAAGTAATGTAAAGATGTAATACACAAGACAGGATATATGGTGACTACATGCAGAATTAAGTTCTACTGCAATAAACCACTCGATCTGAGCTGGTGGTTCAGAGAAGTAGAGTTGAAGGTATTCACTGAGATGTGTAAGATATCTGAAGGTATGACACAATGAGTACGGGTACACTTTAATTACCACCCACAAGTATGGGCCTATTGAAGTAAAAGTGTTCTTGAATCCTTGAGCGACTCAATATGTAGTTTGTAATTCAAGGCCACCCCCAGGATGAAGGATATCGCCGAAACGTATGTTGGGGTGGCGTCAATCCTGCTGCACAGGTCACCTTATACTCTGCTTAGGTTTGTACTGTATATTACTCATGCACTTTGCACTTATTTAATTTCCTCTTATGCTGCTAAGTCCTTGGTCCATGTGACTCTGTACACTTACCTTTGTAATTGCATTTATTATTATGTTTACAAGTGCGGCAGCGGTGAGGCCTCTTTTTTGTCCTTGCTCCCCTTTGTGTGTGTTTCTTCCCTACTGTAATTACCATTTAATAAAAATATCATTTTTTAATTTCTCATATTAAATGACTCTATTGCTTTTGTGTTGTGTTTTCTAGTTTAGAGTTCATATATTTTGCCCTTAACCTACTCAATTCACCTTGTTCCACTTAATACTAGTATGTATATGTAGTACATACATACATAGATACCTTTAGCCTGGTAGAATCATTGAGGTAAGTTGCTATTCGTGTTATTTTCTTTGTAATTCAAGTTTTCAAAGTCTGAGAGCGGCCAGAGAAAGTGGCCATCGTAAAGATCAGAGACACATGAAGGAAACAGCCCTAGAAGCCAAGGGGACTGAATGGTGAAGGAGGCTGCCAAGGCTGCAGTGCTCCTGTTCCCCCACAAAGGGTACAAAGTGTACAGGTGGTTGTGGAATTTTCTGGTTAGTAGCGTTAAGCGGCATAGGCCATATTCGAATTCGTGATATTTCGCGAATATATGGACGAATATTCGTCATATATTTATTCGCATTCATTTTCGCATATGGGAGAATTAGCATATGCGAAAATTAACATAAGCGAAAATTTGCATATGCGGAAATTAGCATAAGCGAAAATTCGCATATGCGGAAATTATCATATGGAAATTTTTGCAAATGCGAAAATTCGTATGCCAGTTTCACACAGTAGTATTAGAGCCTTCTTTACACCACACAAGCTGGAAGTAGAGAGGGATCATCACTGTGATGTGTACTGTGAAAAAAAAATAATATATATTCGTAATTGCGAATATATAGTGCTATATTCGCAAATTTGCGAATATGCCATATTCGCTAATAAAATTTGCATTGCGAATATTCACGAGCAACACTACTGGTTAGGTCTCTTGCAGGAACCAGCTATGCATGCTGAGAGAGACCAATGGAAGAAGAAAGAGGTGGTACAGGGCAAAGACGGCATCCGGAGAGAGTGGGTAAGAAAATGTATGTGCCAGCAGTCTTGTACACAATGGTAACATATATGACCCCATACACTAAGCAGAGGGGAGCTATGTGCATAGTAATGTCAGTACATTGGGTCGCCTCAGGATTCAACAATGCAGAAAGAAGGTTTGTAAGGACGTCATCATTTACATCTGACATATGATCTAGGTAAAAACAATAAAGGTACCTAACCAACACATTCCATAATTAGAGATGAGCGAACCGAAGATGACGAACCCGAATTGGTTACGAATTTCATGAAAAATTCGAATTGCAACTAATGCGAATATCGCCGCGATTCTATCGCACAAATCGCTTCATTAAACTCCATTTTACAGCATTCCAGGCTATTGGAGAGCTAAGATGGCGGATCCACATGTGAGTACATGGGGCAGGGGATTATGGGAGGGCGGGAAACAGCGGTGGGAATGAAGGTAGGCGGGCTGACCCTGAATCACATGTGAGATGCAGCCTATCAGTGTTCACTGACCCCTGTGATGTCACAGCCCCTATATAATCGTCGGCCATCTTGCCTCTCTTCATTTCATCTATGCAGTCAGATGGAGAGGACGGGACTGTGTGTGTGTGAATAGCTCATACCACAGCGTTACACTGCAACTGCTAGTCACATCAGCATTAGGGAAAAGCAGGAGTGCAGAGTGCTGTGCTGTTACTCTGAGAAGGATCATTGATTGCTAAACCTCCTATTCACGTTATTGAGCATTGCAGCAAAGAGGGGCAGATAGCTGTCAGCTGCCTCATACAGATCTCCAAGCTGCCTGAACTTTGTCAACCATCTAATCTCCTCATTTTTCAGTGCAATTCAGTGTTTTTTTCTTTTTGCTTGGGAAATCTTCTGCTGCTCAGAATTGTGTGACAGAGTGCAATATAGGGTTTAATCCCTGTATGTTTTTTTTTTTGTGGTGCTGCACTGTTGGGTCCTGCTCCTGTTCAGAAATACGTTCTTTTTCAGCGGACTGTAGTGCATTTGTCTGCCCTCATACGTGCATAATACATGCCTACATCAAAGCAATCTACTATTCTGTATCTGTAACAAGTCTAGATACAGGGAAAGTCCAGACTCCTGGCAAAAGTATTCACCTGCTGGTGTTTTTAAAAAATACAGATTTTTTTCTGCGTATTGTTGCGCATATTACTGCCCTCATCAGTGCATACCGCATACGTACATCCAAGTAGTGTACCATTTTGTACCTGTTAATCTGTCAAGGGCCTACATACTGTGAAAGTCCAAACAATAGTATTAACCGTCTGGTGTTTTACAAAAATACAGTTTTTTTCTGCGTATTATTGCACATATTTCTCCCCTCATCAGTGCATACCGCATACGTACATCCAAGTATTTTACCATTTTGAACCTGTTAATCTTTCAAGGGCCTACATACTGTGAAAGTCCAAACAATAGTATTCACCGGCTGGTGTTTTACAAAAATTCTAATTTTTTTTCTGCGTATTGTTGCGCATATTTCTGCCCTCATCAGTGCATACCACATATGTATATGCAAGTGTGGCGGAAGCAACCTCGCCACTGTTCAATGGAGAAGCCTGGTTGCCCGCCTCCTACCTGCTGACTATGGCCACATGTAAATTTGTACTTTGAAATAACTGATTTGGGCATGTTGTATTATATTATGCTGCTACTGGCCCTTTAAGAACCATCTGGGGATATACTGTGGAGTTACTGGGTGGCCACCCTGTTGTGGTTCTAAAGGTGATAATCCTGTCTGCAGCTCCACTTATTGTGGACAATCCTGCCGACTACGCCATTTGTTGCGGTTCTAAAGGTGATAATCCTGTCCGCAGCTCCACTTATTGTGGACAATCCTGCATGCTACACCAATTGTGATTTTAGAATTAGAGTAAAACAAACATGCCCCTCCCCCGACCATGTGCTCTCTTTGTTGGAGTCAAAATGGCACCAACTATATGAAAACGGAAGCAGGAAGTTCAGGCTAAATTTATAGGTCCTAAATATGTTTGTAAAACACCCAGAAACACTGATTAAGTTTTGTACAACTATGAAATAATTGTACAAGGTATTTTGGCAGAAATGTCTTGTACCGGCAGTGTATACCACCAAATTAACTATCACTCGGTAACCAGCAAAGTTAATAACATTTAATAAAAACATTAATTAGCTAAACCAAATAAGACATACATACAAGCATTAATACAATAGTACATACTCTATGTTTAGCAAACTAGCAGGAATCTGCGCAAGTGATACGTGAATATTTAGTGTAGAAATGATACAATCAATATACTTATCCATCCCAGGCTAAGGAGCAGGATGCTTCTCTCTCAACGAAATTCCCAAGCAAAAGAGGCCCAAAGGCTATGTGGTTTCCTGTGATATCCCCTAATGCCCCACCCCTTTGGCCTACTCTCCTCACATAACCTGGAAAAACAGGTTCTTTAGCCCCGCCCACTGTGGCTGTGGCTAAACCAAGCTAAAACCGTGGGGGCAGGGAAATGTATACTGCATGGAAACAATGGATGTAAAAACACATAATTTCAGTGTCCATAACATTCCACCTCTTGCTTTTACATCATAATTGACGAATGTTAGGTGATTCCCTAAATTCCATGTCTGCTAGTTTACCAAACATACAACATGTATATCTCCATAAAACAAAGAAATACAAAGTAATTATATTCCCCCAGTTTCCCCATCCACCCAAATAATCCGATGTTTGGTGTTCCATGGAGTTTTGATCGCTGTCAGTCTACATTGATGATGGTTAATGTCGCCCTCATTGTTCACTATGTAGCTGCAGCAAGGATCTAGAGCTAGGAGATTGTTAGAGCTACAGCCCTTATTTGTAGCTTCTCTTCAGACAGTTTCTTTAAAGCATCCTCTGTGGTGTCCAAAAGCCTTTTCCAAAATGCTGGAGGGAATTCTTTGGTTCTGGGTTCTCCTGTCTCGCGATGTCATCCAACCCAGTCTTGACGACTTGATCCTTGTCATCTTCCAACCACGGGATGCTGGGGAATAGGTAGCCTTCTTCACTCCATTAGAAGCGTTGGTCATCTGGTCATCTCTTTGTGTTGAGCTTGGATTCTTCTGATAGGAGGTCGATGGGTTGATCGGGGTTACACTGCCACTAATCTGCTGAATGGAAAATAAACAGGTTTAGAGTCACTTTCCAACAATACAATTTTAGTATTTCCAGGCCCATCAGAGAATCTCTTCGGCCTGTGCTGATCAGTGAACCTTGGAACAACCCAACACTAGACACAGTTAAACTCCATATCCACACTCACTTTCCCAGCATTATTCCGACCATTGCTAACTAATATTTGAGTGTGAGTGTTACCTCAGTCCCTCTAGGCATATTGCCTTCTAGTGGGAGGAATAGCTATTGCTAAACCTCCCCCACCTCTTGAAAAAATAAATAAATAAATCAAAGTGGTTAGTTAGTTTCTTCCTAATTAGTTTTTCCCACAAATTTGGGGAGGCTCCTGTAAATGTCAACCCTAAACTAACAAATGAATTGTCATTTTTACAAGTAAGCCTATGGTATGGCCCTAGTGGGCAGAAAGAAAGTTTAGTCAGTATCTTATGTACCTCCATTTTTCCCCAAAAGACAAAACAAATGAACACTATTTACATGCAAAAGGAAGGTGGCCCTTATTCACTCTTTAGTCTCCCTTCCCCCGTTTGACCAACAGGGGGCATGGGATCCTCCACCTGTATATACGGTTTCTGTAAGAATATTGCTACCTGTGCACACAACTCCTTGAACACGTATTTTGTAATGTCATCTTTCATAGGATTAAACAGATGAGGTTTATATGGGAAGCTGAGAGATTTCTCTGGAAACTGTTGTTTGGAGGAAGAATGTAGATTTCCCTTCCCAGTCTGTTTGGATTTACCTGGTTCCCTCTGCTTCATGTTTCAATTAGAATAACAACTTGTGGAGATATGGCCACTATGACCACATGTAGTACATTTAGCTGAAGAGTGTTTCGTTTTGTTACCATGTGCCTTACAATATCTAGCGATATGGCCTGAAACACCACATGCAAAACAAGACTTTACCCTTTTAGCCGTATTTACTATCTGGGTCTCATTTTTCATAGCTGATCTATACCGCTTCACTGCCAGAGACACTTCTAACAACACTTAAACTTCTCCAATTTGCTTTGTATTTGCCCTTATTGTTATTCAATTTCTGTTTATTACACAATTGAGAACCAACACTGGGAACTTCTACAATCTCACTCTCTAGCGCCCCCTTATTTGCACTTGAAACACAGATCTTTTCAGAGGGCAAATCTGCTGTGAAATGTGGCTGTGAATTATGGGAAGAGGCCACACCAGACACCATTTTGGGGAACTCGCTTTTAGCAATCTCATTTCTCAACTCCCGGATTTCAGCATAAGACTGAGACAATTTTTCATCAGTATCTATACATTGGCTCTCCCATTCCAGTAATTCTGATTCCAACATGCAAATCTGCTTATCTTTATCACAAATCACCTGTGTTTTTGTCTGCAACTCTTTCTCAAGTTCCTCATTTCTCTGCACCTCACATTTTAGGGCATGTAACAGAGTCCAGTCCACTTCAGCCGCAGCTCGGCTCTCATTTTTGGGATAAACCCCTAAATCAAGCTTCAGAGCCATACCTCCTATCTCACTCCCCATCTCTGGGTAAACCGGTGCACCATAGCGTACAAGCTCTTCTGCTACAACACTCCATTTTCCCATAGTGGTAGCCCAATGTGGTACAGCCCCAAATTTGGGCCTTCTATCCTCCATCAATGCACAAAACTTCTTCCTAAGGAAACTCATTCTGAACAACAGCAGATGGCAGGACAATCACACGTGTTTGCAGTAAGCCTTATTGTACCACTAACACATACAGGCTACACTGGAGGTATCTCGCACAAGTGTGTATGCCCTCTCACTAGTGAAGCACTGAAAATATATATTGTAGAGTTACAGCTCACACAACTAAGGGTACACTCACAATCTAACAACACATGTACAACAGGAGACTTTCAATATGCTTTACAGTCTGTGTCTAATAACTATCATGTATGCAATACAAACATCCATTACCTAGAAAAGCAATGCTATTAATTACCAGTGACAAATCACTAAATAACTATCATGTATGCAATAAAAGTTACCCTTAAATAAGGAACACAAAGCAACAGTCTATGAGAATCCTGTATAACTAGTACAGTGCTACACGTGATAACCACATCTAAACAGATTAACCTATGGTATCATACAACAAAATCTGTAAGGGCTTCCTCCTGTCTAAGGCAATAATCCTTAGGTCACAGTTTAAGAATAAGTCTCTTGTAGACTCACTCAATTACACTGGGAACATATACTAATGTAATCAAAAAGATACACCAAATTAGAAAAGTAATTAAACTATTATTGTCAACTTGGTTATTAACTGCCAATACTCAATTTCCGGCAAAATCCTGCCGACTACGCCATTTGTTGGGGTTCTAAAGGTGATAATCCTGTCCGCAGCTCCACTTATTGTGGACAATCCTGCATGCTACACCAATTGTGATTTTAGAATTAGAGTAAAACAAACATGCCCCTCCCCCGACCATGTGCTCTCTTTGTTGGAGTCAAAATGGCACCAACTATATGAAAACGGAAGCAGGAAGTTCAGGCTAAATTTATAGGTCCTAAATATGTTTGTAAAACACCCAGAAACACTGATTAAGTTTTGTACAACTATGAAATAATTGTACAAGGTATTTTGGCAGAAATGTCTTGTACCGGCAGTGTATACCACCAAATTAACTATCACTTGGTAACCAGCAAAGTTAATAACATTTAATAAAAACATTAATTACCTAAACCAAATAAGACATACATACAAGCATTAATACAATAGTACATACTCTATGTTTAGCAAACTAGCAGGAATCTGCGCAAGTGATACGTGAATATTTAGTGTAGAAATGATACAATCAATATACTTATCCATCCCAGGCTAAGGAGCAGGATGCTTCTCTCTCAACGAAATTCCCAAGCAAAAGAGACCCAAAGGCTATGTGGTTTCCTGTGATATCCCCTAATGCCCCACCCCTTTGGCCTACTCTCCTCACATAACCTGGAAAAACAGGTTCTTTAGCCCCGCCCACTGTGGCTGTGGCTAAACCAAGCTAAAACCGTGGGGGCAGGGAAATGTATACTGCATGGAAACAATGGATGTAAAAACACATAATTTCAGTGTCCATAACAGCATCTAAGTGGTTAGACAAAGGGAGGAGGCCGATCAGATCGTACTGTCTATATCCCTGGTGGAACTTAAAACACAGTACTTTTTTTTCCCTTTAAATTAACCCCTTAAGGACTAATTTTAGCCTTAAGGACTGGGCCAATTTTCCTTTTGGCGTATGAGGGCTAATTTTTTGTGCTGTGGTGTGTAGTTTTTATGGGTACCATTTTTATTTTGATGGGGCTTTTTGATCGCTTTTAATGTATATGAAGTGACCAAAATGCACAATCTTGAACTTTTGCTATTTTTTTACGTGTACGCCATCGACCGTGCAGTTTAACTAACCTTATACTTTAATAGTTCGGACATTTATGCACGCGGCGGTACCATATATGATTATGTTTATTTTTTATTACATTATTTTATTTAAAAAATGGGAAAAGGGGGGGGGGGGGGTGATTCAAACTTTTATTAGGGGACATTTAACTTTTTTTTTTTTGTAGGGGGCTAGAACATGTAGTCTTCTGATTGCATATACTGTTCTGTGCCATAGCATAACATTGATCAGTGTAATCGGGGCTCTGCTGCTCCAGCCTGCGGAGGATGCAGAGGATCACAGATCGGACGCAAGGAGGCATATAAGCACCTTCCCGCCATCCTCTCAGCTAATCAGGACAGCGCAATTTCATTGTGATGGTCCCAATCAGTTCCACTGAGCTGCCAGGATCGTTTTACCTTCATTTGAGATGTCGCGGTCAACCCTGGGTCCTGGCTGCTGATAGCATTCCGGACCCACCGGGCTTGAAGCGTGCTCAGCCATCCATCCTGAACGGGTTAATAATCTAATATAAAGAAAAAAAATGTAATTTCAAAAAAATGTATATGATTTTGGATGACCGTTTGCAAAAATGTTTAAAATATACCGTATTTTTCGCCGTATAAGACGCACTTTTTCTTCCCCAAAACTGGGGGGAAAAAGTCGGTGCGTCTTATACGGCAAATACACCCCTATCGCGGCAGTCCCTGCGCCCATCAACGGCCGGGACCCGCGGCTAATACAGGACATCACCGATCGCGGTGATGCCCTGTATTAACCCTTCAGATGCGGCGATCAAAGCTGACCGCTGCGCTTGAAGGGAAAGTGACACTAACCCGGCTGTTCAGCGATTTCACAGCGGTGGTCCCGAACAGCCCGACTGAATAGCTGGGTTAGTACTTACAGGACACCGGGAGGGACCTTACCTGCCTCCTCGGTGTCTTCTCCGTTCAGGGATCCCCTGTATGGCCGGCGCTCTCCTTCCTCGTCATCACGTCGTCGCGTACGTGCGTCGGCGTGCGTAATGATGTGATGACAGCGACGGAGAGTGAGGATACCCGGCCGGCAGCAGAGACGTTCCGGAGCGACGGGGACACGGCGACAGTGATGGAGCGACATCCAGGGCAGCGGTGACGGGCCCGGAGTGGCGGGGACACGTGAGTATTACCTCCTATGCAGTGGTCTTCAATCTGTGGACCTCCAGATGTTGCAAAACTACAACTCCCAGCATGCTGGGAGTTGTAGTTTTGCAACATCTGGAGGTCCGCAGGTTGAAGACCACTATTGGGTTCAAAATCTTTAATTTTTTAGATTTTGCACCTAAAAATAGGGTGCGCCTTATACGCCGGTGCGTCCTATAGGGGGAAAAATACGGTAATGTTACTTATCCTACGCAGTAAGTAGGAAAAAAACACCATGGGGGAGAGTTAAGTTCCGACCATGAGTTGCTCATGGCAACCAATCAGATCACTTCTTTCATTTTTCAGAGGCCTTTTCAAAAAAGAGAGAAGTGTTCTGATTGGTTGTTATGGGCAACACAACTGTTTTTCCTCTGGACAGGTTTTGATAAATCTTATCCCCCACCGCCATGGGTATTGCCACTTCCAAAAATGTCCAAAATGTTATAAATATAATGTTATTGATCCTACATGGTGGACGCTGTAAAAGGAAAAATTATGATAATAAAAAATGCTATAATTTTTCTTTTTTTGCCTGGTTAAATTACATCCCAGAAAACATGGCATGAAAAGCATTAAAAAATAGTCTTATCTATCCTCTGGGGCCCGACCCATGTGTCTGGCACCTATATAAGCCTTATATATGTGCACTTATTAGCAGCTCCCCCCCCCCATGTGACCTCCTGTATATACAGAGAGACCAAAATAACCCAACCCGTGCTCGGCTCACTAAAATAAAAAAGAGGGGGGTTTTTGGGAAACCAAATATGAACACCTATATGTGCATGGCGTGCACGAACAATAACCCCAAGAAATAAGGTGTGTGTATAAATAGATAACTTGGTGTGAAAAAATATATATGTTTCATTTTAGGGATGCACCGATATATCGGCGGCCGATACATATTGGCCGAAAATAGCTATTTTGGGGAAATGCCGAAACAACAAAAAATTTGCCGATAATGACCACCTCCCCTACCCGCCCACAGCACATGTTACAAACACTGCCAGTGCCAGAGGCGTAGCGTGGGGGGTGCAGGGGGGCCGGGCGTAACATCTGGTGGGGGGCGTGCTCTCCGGGATAGGAATACTTCTTTTTATGTGCCCGGGCCGGCTCCCGTGTGTGGCTGCAGGCGGGGGCCGACCAGAGCATATAAAAACTAATACTGTATACTAAAAACCAGGGGGCCTCCAGCTGTTGTGAAACTACAACTCCCAGCATGCCCGGACCGGCAAAGGCTGTCCAGGCATGCTGGGAGTTGTAGTTTCACAACAGCTGGAGGCCCCCTGGTTTTTAGTATACGGTATTAGGTTTTATATGCTCTGGTCGTCCCCCGCCTGCAGTCACACACAGGAGCCGGCCCGGGCACATAAAAAGAAGTATTCCTATCCCGGACATCCCTGTGTCCCGAAAAATCTTTTCGGGACATAAGGATGTCCGCCGGTCACTCACCATTCCCCGGTCAGCGTGCGTCCTCCTTTGGTCCTTCGCTTCTCCGCCTCTATGGTTGTACGCACGGCACGGGGCCTGGTAAGTGACCGGCAGCGCGTCATCTTCTTCAGTGTTCCGGTCACCGCTCCTCCGGTCCCGGCACCTACTGCTATGGTCCATAGGCCATAGCAGTAGATGTGACCCCGGGCCGGAGGAGCGGTGACCGGATCACTGTGGGGGCAGCAGTACAGACATACAGCCTCCAGCCGTACACTGTATATGGCTGGAAGCTGTATGTCTGTGGGGTGGGGGGAGCTGCCTACTATTGTGGGGGAACTACTGACCTAATGTGGGGGGGGGGCTGCATACAAATGTGGGGGGAGCTGGCTAATATTGTTGGGGTGGAGCTGCCTGATATTGTGGGGGGGGGGGAGCTGCCTACTATTGTGGGGGAACTGCTGACCTAATGTGGTTGGGAGCTGCCTACAAATGTGATGGGAGCTGCCTAATATTGTTGGGGGGAGCTGCCTAATATTGTGGGGGAACTGCCTACTCTTGTGGGGAACCTGCCTACTATTGTGGGGGAAATGCTGACCTAATGTGGGGGAGCTGCCTACTGTTGTGGGGGAACTGCTACCATTGTGGGGGAGCTGCCTACTATTGTTGGGGAGCTGCCTATTAATGTGGGGGAGCTGCCTATTAATGTGGGGGAGCTGCCTATTAATGTGGGGGAACTCCCGACCTAATGTGGGGGAGCTGGCAATCTAATGTGGGGGACTCTAATCTAATGAGCGGAGCGCTGCATTTTACCAGAAGACGGGGAGAAGTCATTTTCGGTATCGGTTTCGGCCGGACATTTTTTTTTATTTCGGTTTAGTTTCGGTTCTGAAATTTCCATTTCGGTGCACCTCTATTTTATTTAATTCATGGTTATAACAACATTTCACACATAAGGACAGAGTAAAAAGATAAAAACACAGTATAAAATGAAGTTACCGTAATAGTATAACTATAAAACCTGCAAGGAGTGGGCAAATAAATAAGCCTCTATGTATGCTGAGGACACTGCTGTATAAAAAGGGGGGGATAAAAACGTATGTGAAAAATAAAAGTGAATGCACACCATGGTACAAGTGAAGTCAGCCTATATAGCAGTTAAAAGGGAGGTGTGCAGCAAATCACATGAAAAAATAAATGGCTAAGTGCAAAAGCCAATCAAATGTGACAATGTGACACAAACAAAGTGCTAGTGCAAGGGAAATAGCAGCAGTGACAGGGGTCGGGTAATACATACAAAGCAGGACTCAGCCACACCACTCCGTATCTCCAATGTGTATCGCTCGAGGGCTTTGTCAAGGAGTCCTCTATATACAGTGGGGGAAAAAAAGTATTTAGTCAGCCACCAATTGCGAAAGTTCTCCCACTTATAAAGATGAGGCTGTAATTTCCATCATAGGTTATAACCTCAACTATGAGAGACAGAATGAGAAAAAAAAGTCCATAAAATCACATTGTCTGATTTTTTAAGAATTTATTTGCAAATTATGGTGGAAAATAAGTATTTGGTCAATAACAAAAGTTCATCTCAATACTTTGTTATATCCCCTTTGTTGGCAATGACAGAGGTCAAACGTTTTCTGTAAGTCTTCACAAGGTTTTCACCCACTGTTGCTGGTATTTTGGCCCATTCCTCCATGCAGATCTCCTCTAGAGCAGTGATGTTTTGGGGCTGTCGCTGGGCAACACAGACTTTCGACTCCTTCCAAAGGTTTTTTATGGGGTTGAGATCTGGAGACTGGCTAGGTCACTCCAGGACCTTGAAATGCTTCTTACAAAGCCACTCCTTCTTTGCCCGGCCGATGTGTTTTGTTTGGGATCATTGTCATGCTGAAAGACCCAGCCCATTTTATCTTCAATACCCTTGCTGATGGAAGGAGATTTTCACTCAAAATCTCATCATATATGGCCCCATTCATTCTTTCCTTTACATGAATCAGTCGTCATGGTCCCTTTGCTGAAAAACAGCCCCAAAGCATAATGTTTCCACCCCCATGCTTCACAGTAGGTATGGTGTTCTTTGGATGCAACTCAGCATTCTTTCTCCTGCAAACACGACGAGTTGAGTTTTTACCAAAAAGTTCTACTTTGGTTTCATCTGACCATATGACATTCTCCCAATCCTCTTCTGGATCATCCAAATGCTCTCTAGGAAACTTCAGACGGATCCGGACATGTACTGGCTTAAGCAGGGGGACACGTCTGGTACTGCATGATTTGAGTCCCTGGTGGTGTAGTGTGTTACTGATAATAGCCTTTGTTATTTATGTCCCAGCTCTCTGCAGGTCATTCACTAGGCCCCCCTTTTTGGATTTTTGCTCACCGTTCTTGTGATAATTTTTACACCATGGGGTGAGATCTTGCGTGGAGCCCAGGATCGAGGGAGATTATCAGTGGTCTTGAATGTCTTCCATTTTCTAATAATTGCTCCCACAGTTGATTTCTTCACACCAAGCTCCTTGCCTATTGCAGATTCAGTCTTCCCAGCCTGGTGCAGGGCTACAATTTTGTTTCTGGTGTCCTTCGACAGCTCTTTGGTCTTGGTCAATATGGAGTTTGGAGTGTGACTGTTTGAGGTTGTGGACAGGTGTCTTCTATACTGATAACAAGTTCAAACAGGAGCCATTAATACAGGTAACGAGTGGAGGACACAGGAGACTCTTAAAGAAGAAGTTACAGGTCTGTGAGAGGCAGAAATCTTACTTGTTTGTAGGCGACCAATTACTTATTTTCCATCATAATTTGCAAATAAATTCTTTAAAAATCATGTGATTTTATGGATTTTTTTTTCTTATTCAGTCTTTTATAGTTGATAATACCTATGATGAAAATTACAGCCTCTCATCTTTTCAAGTGGGAGAACTTTGACAATTGGTGGCTGACTAAATATTTTTTTGCCTCACTGTAACCCGTTGGATTGTTTGTATTGCCCAGTTATAATACTAAGTCATTCCCCCCCCCCCCGGTCCCCATGTGACCTCCTCTATATAACACTTTGTCTCGTCCTCGTTGTGCTGGGATCTGGTGTTTAAACCCTTCTCAGTGATATCTTGTAGGGCTATGTTCACACGGTGGAATTTCCACAATTCTGCACAAACTCCGTTCAGCAAAGCATGCTGAACTGAATTGCGGCAACATTTTTGTGTTCTCAGAACACAGAATTCTGCCAAGATTCAGGCCCCATTGACTTCAATAGAATTTAGCAAAATTAGCAAAGTGTCATTTCTGTGGCAGAATCCCATTGTACTCAATGAGTCATGCTTTGTGGAAATCCTGGCATGTGAACATAGCCTCATGTGAGATAAAGAATCCCCTAGAGCCGTCTGATCAGGATTCTGGATTCCACCACCCAGAGGAGCAATAAAAAAAAAAACACCCACTAATTTCCCAGTGTTTTTGTGTGCATATTCTATGACTAAATTGATGCAGTCATTCCACTTTATAGGACTTTCGATAAACACCAGAAAATTTTGAAATTTTACAAAAAAATTACAAATGTATCAAAAATGAGCACCAAAATCGAGTCGCACACTAAATGCTGAAGAAAGGGAAATCTTACAATATTATTGTTTGTAAAATATCCACATAGCATTAGAGGACATGGCCCCCAAAAAACACTGGTACGGGGCGGTGCTGGATAATATACACACATGTATGCGCAATACAAGTAGTAACAGAAAAGGACAAAAACTATGGGGAGATGCATCTTCGTCTTTAGAGCTTTTTTTAATTTATATTAGGCGCATGAAATGTTGCACGTGCGCTAAAGCAGTTTTTCCTTGCGACTTTTGGAAGCAAGTGAAAAACTACTACATTGCAAAAGTCAATTTCAGTTTTCACTTCGCAGCGGTCACGGATTTTTCAAGTACGAATGTCGCACAAAAAGTCACAAAACTTCTCCAAAACACCTCAAATCTACACCAGCCAGAACCTGGCTTACAAAACTCTTCAGAGAGCAGTGTCAAAAATGTCGCACATTTTTGACGCAACTGTGAGGAGAGGAGGAGTCCTACAAAATGGTGCTCTGAAGGGATTTTTTTTGGGGGCGGGGGGGGTAGAGATTTATCATTGTTGTCTTCAGAAAGTGAGTTTTAAAGAGTAGCTATCAGTAAATTAAATTTCCCTATTCCCCCTCCCCATCTGTCCCTGACACTAACTACATCTATCCCTGTCTTTATATTTCTACAAATCCCCATTAAAATACCTTATGTTGAGCTCTCTGGTGAAGGCAGGAAGTGGGCGGCCCCGGCAGGCGCGACGTCATCTGAAGCCTGGACGGGGCTCGCTTCTGCCCATCTCCTCTATATCCTGGAGCTCGCGCGCTGCAATGGATGAGGAGAGGGAGACGCAGGCGAGCAGGGATATTTAAATTTTGCGCGTCGCGCGAAATTTAAATATACCCGCCCGTCTGCATCTCCCTCTCCTCATTCATGGGAACGTGCATTCTGGGCCACGCTGGGCCAGCGTTGGTCTGAACGTCAGGGGGGGAATGTAATCCTGAGCCATATAGGGTGACACCTAGTGGCCAGGGTTACAAACGTAAAAAAAACACATATAACATGATTTTTTAAAAATAAAATATATTAGATACTTTTTTTTTAACATAATCTATTTAATAAAACTTTTTTATGAGAGTACCCATTTAAAGTCATTTATTTTTGCTTACGTGAGACACCTTTTTCCTGTTTCCCCGAAAATAAACCCTACCCTGAAAGTAAGCCCTATCAGGATTATCAGGGTGGGCTGCAATATAAGCCCTACCCCGAAAATAAGACCTAGGCCAGGGGTAATCAGCTGGCAGACTGCCAGGTGGGGGGCACTGTAGGAGTGTGGAGGACAACGGGGGAAGGGGAGGATGGGGGGCTGTAGCAGTGTGGAGGATGGGGGGCTGCAGGGGTGTGGAGGATGGGGGGCTGCAGGAGTGTGGTGGATCCCCCATCCACCACACTCCTGCAGCCTGGGGGACTGCAGGAGTGTGGAGGATGGGGGGGCTTTGGGAGGATGGGGGACTGTAGCAGTGTGGAAGCCCCCCATGTTGTTCACGGTACATAAGTAAATAAGCCCTACCCTGAAAATAAGCCCTAGTGTGTTTTTTGTGACTTAAATTAATATAAGACCCGGTCTTATTTTCGGAGAAACACGGTATATATTCATGTGTATTTTTTTTCGTATGATTCCTCCTCTCTGCGACTGTTTGCACAAAGAGTCACGGTTGCGCCGAAAAAAATTGTGCTACTTTTTGAAAGTGCTCTTTAAAGGCAGTTTTGTAAGCTGGGTCCGGGCTGGGCGTAGATTTGCAATGTTTTGGAGAAGGTTTGCAACTTTTTGTGTGACATTCGCACTTGGTAACTCCTTTACCGCTGCAAAAGCGAAACTGAAATTGACTTCTGAAAGGTCTCTTGCAGGTTTTTGCAAATAGTCGCAAAAATAAGCGCTTAGGCGCATGTGCGAATTTCCATGCTCCAAATATAAGCAAATCGTACGATCTACGTCCCACTGTAAAGTGCAGATTCTATCGCAACCGCCTAAAGCGAGAAGGAAAAATACGGAGCACCACAAGGTGGAGTATATACGGTAAAAAAACATTGCACCGTACAGACCGCTGCACCCGAACCCTGAAGTGTAACAAAATAAACCCAACAAAACGCAGTGAGAAACACTTAAAGTAGAATTCCGGTGTAGATAAGTAGCTGATTGCGGGGGTCCCCAAGCATTGGTTGAGTATATGCACTGCCGGATGATGCCACGTACTGCGCTAACTTATATTCTGCAGTCCCAAAGGGTTTGAATAGATTGGTGGCACCATCATTTGAAAGTAACCTGTGGGGTCTTGTAAGCCCTATTATCCCACCCTGGTACCTTGTACATATAGGGCATGGCATGTTCGGACCATGTGCCCGTACG
Organism: Hyla sarda; assembly: GCF_029499605.1. Classification (NCBI taxonomy): domain Eukaryota; kingdom Metazoa; phylum Chordata; class Amphibia; order Anura; family Hylidae; genus Hyla; species Hyla sarda. The sequence continues at coordinate 408,343 of NW_026607617.1, forward strand.
TCTCCTCTGATGCCACGCTTAGCAGCAAAAGAACTATTTAAAAGGGTACTCCGGTGGAAAACATTTAGTTTTTTTAATCAACTGGTGCCAGAAAGTTAAACAGATTTGTAAATGACTTTAAAAATTCTTAATCCTTCCAGTATTTATCAGCTGCTGATGTCAGGAACTGTCCAGAACAGGATAAACTTGCTATGGGGATTTGCTCCTACTCTGGACAGTTCCTGACATGGACAGAGGTGTCAGCAGAGAGCATCATGGACAGACAGAAAAAAAAAATATTAACTTCCTTTGTATTATACAGCAGCTGATAAGTACTGGAAGGATTAAGAATTTTAAATAGAAGTAATTTAAAAATCTGTTTATAACTTTCTGGCACCAGTTGATTTAAAAAAAATCTTTTCCAACGAGATATTCAGCAAAAAGTGGTAAAAAAAAAAAAAAAAAACTTAAATAAGATTCTGTGCCCTTTATCTCCAAGACACTTATAGGGCTTAGATGACTTATAGGGCTTAGAGGCCTTAAAGGGGCATTTAGAGTGTCGGGTGCTGCTCCGGAGGCTCGTGACGTCAAGGTCATGCCCCCCTCATGATGTGATGTCCGCCCCCTCATTGCAAGTCTATGGGAGGGTGCTTGACAGCCCGTCAAGAGCCTCCGTCCCGTATCGCCAGTCATCCGGCACGGAGTGAAGGCACCCCTGCGATCAGACATCTTATCCCCTATCCTTTGAATAGGGGATAAGATGTCTAGGGGCGGAATACCCCTTAAGGATAGGGCACTCAGACCCCATTTACATCATTATTTAGGATCCCACCATCACCTACCCTTGGGTGATCTTAGGATTACTCCTTTTAGTAAGACAACATGGTTATAGATCTGCCCTTATATATATGTTTAGGTTAACAAAGAGCCTGAGCCTGAATTACCCTACCTAGAAGCTTTTCCTATTGGTGAAGATATATGGGATGAAGTGTGGTCTTTCTCTGGGGGTACGGTGACTCCGGATGAAGCTTTAAAACCAACTGCACAAGACCTTGTTAAACATCAGGAGGAGACGACCGTTCCGGGGGTGAGTATTTACACCTGGGCTCTTTTTTGGGGGGTCAGGGGTGATTTATATTGTGCCCTGAATGACTGTTACACTTTTTTTTTTTAATTTACAGAAAATAAATGACATTCCGAAGAGAAGTGATGGAGAACGTCTGTCTCAGCCTCTGGAGGAATTCTACATCTCTCTGATTAAGTCGAGAAACGTGTCAGAGAAATCTGCGGCTCTACGGTCTCCTCCGAGGAAGTGTGAGGAGTCTGAGAAGACTGTACAACCTGCGCCAGATACTAAGGGTAAAAACTTGAAATAATGCATTATCCTGTCCTATAACTAGAGCAGATCACCCTATAACTAGAGTAGATCACCCTATAACTACAGCAGATCATCCTATAACTAGAGCAGATCAGCCTATAACTAGAGCGGATCATCCTATAACTAGAGCAGATCATCCTATAACTACAGCAGATCATCCTATAACTAGAGCGGATCATCCTATAACTACAGCAGATCACCCTATAACTAGAGTAGATCACCCTATAACTACAGCAGATCATCCTATAACTAGAGCAGATCAGCCTATAACTAGAGCGGATCATCCTATAACTAGAGCGGATCATCCTATAACTACAGCAGATCACCCTATAACTAGAGCAGATCATCCTATAACTAGAGCAGATCATCCTATAACTAGAGCAGATCACCCTATACCTACAGCAGATCATTCTATAACTAGAGTGGATCACCCTATAACTAGAGCAGATCATCCTATAACTAGAGTGGATCACCCTATAACTAGAGCAGATCATCCTATAACTAGAGCAAATGACCCTATAACTAGAGCAGATCATCCTATAACTAGAGCAGATCACCCTATAACTAGAGCAGATCATCCTATAACTAGAGCAGATCATCCTATAACTAGAGCAGATCACCCTATAACTAGAGCAGATCACCCTATAACTAGAGCAGATCATCATATAACTAGAGCAGATCATCCTATAACTAGAGCAGATCACCCTATAACTACAGCGGATCATCCTATAACTAGAGCAGATCACCCTATAACTAGAGCAGATCACCCTATAACTAGAGCAGATCATTCTATAACTAGAGCAGATCACCCTATAACTAGAGCAGATCATCCTATAACTAGAGCAGATCACCCTATAACTAGAGCAGATCACCCTATAACTAGAGCAGATCATCCTATAACTAGAGCAGATCATCCTATAACTAGAGCAGATCACCCTATAACTAGAGCAGATCATCCTATAAATAGAGCAGATCACCCTATAACTAGAGCAGATCACCCTATAACTAGAGCAGATCACCCTATAACTAGAGCAGATCATCCTATAACTAGAGCAGATCATCCTATAACTAGAGCAGATCATCCTATAACTAGAGCAGGTCATCCTATAACTAGAGCAGATCACCCTATAACTAGAGCAGATCATCCTATAAATAGAGCAGATCACCCTATAACTAGAGGAGATCACCCTATAACTAGAGAGGATCATCCTATAACTAGAGCAGATCACCCTATAACTAGAGCAGATCACCCTATAACTAGAGCAGATCACCCTATAACTAGAGCAGATCATCCTATAACTAGAGCAGATCACCCTATAACTAGAGCAGATCATCCTATAACTAGAGCAGATCACCCTATAACTAGAGCAGATCACCCTATCACTAGAGCAGATCACCCTATAACTAGAGCGGATCATCCTATAACTAGAGCAGATCACCCTATAACTAGAGAAGATCATCCTATAACTACAGCAGATCACACTATAACTAGAGCAGATCACCCTATAACTAGAGCGGATCATCCTATAACTAGAGCGGATCACCCTATAACTAGAGCGGATCATCCTATAACTACAGCAGATCACCCTATAACTAGAGCAGATCACCCTATAACTAGAGCGGATCATCCTATAACTAGAGCAGATCATCCTATAACTAGAGCAGATCACCCTATAACTAGAGCAGATCATCCTATAACTAGAGCAGATCATCCTATAACTAGAGCGGATCATTCTATAACTAGAGCAGATCACCCTATAACTAGAGCAGATCATCCTATAACTAGAGCAGATCACGCTATAACTAGAGCAGATCACCCTATAACTAGAGCAGATCACCCTATAACTAGAGCAGATCATCCTATAACTAGAGCAGATCACCCTATAACTAGAGCAGATCATCCTATAACTAGAGCAGATCACCTTATAACTACAGCAGATCACCCTATAACTAGAGCAGATCACCCTTTAACTAGAGCAGATCATTCTATAACTAGAGCAGATCATCCTATAACTAGAGCGGATCATCCTATAACTAGTGCAGATCATCCTATAACTAGAGCAGATCATCCTATAACTAGATCAGGTCATCCTATAACTAGAGCAGATCATCCTATAACTAGAGCAGATCATCCTATAACTAGTGCAGATCATCATATAACTAGAGCAGATCACCCTATAACTAGAGCAGATCATCCTATAACTACAGCAGATCATCCTATAACTAGAGCAGATCACCCTATAACTAGAGCAGATCATCCTATAACTAGAGCAGATCAACCTATAACTAGAGCAGATCATCCTATAACTAGAGCAGATCATTCTATAACTAGAGCAGATCACCCTATAACTAGAGCAGATCATCCTATAACTAGAGCAGATCATTCTATAACTAAATCAGATCATCCTATAACTACTGCAGATCACTCTATAACTAGAGCAGATCACCCTATAACTAGAGCATATCACCCTATAACTAGAGCAGATCATTCTATAACTAGTGCAGATCATCCTATAACTACAGCAGATCATCCTATCACTAGAGGAGATCACCCTATAACTAGAGCAGATCACCCTATAACTAGAGCAGATCACCCTATAACTAGAGCAGATCATCCTATAACTAGAGCAGATCATCCTATAACTAGAGCAGATCATCCTATAACTAGAGCAGATCATCCTATAACTAGAGCAGATCATCCTATAACTAGAGCAGATCATCCTATAACTAGAGCAGATCATCCTATAACTAGAGCAGATCATCCTATAACTAGAGCAGATCACCCTATAACTAGAGCGGATCATCCTATAACTAGAGCAGATCATCCTATAACTAGAGCAGATCATCCTATAACTAGAGCAGATCATCCTATAACTAGAGCAGATCATCCTATAACTAGAGCAGATCATCCTATAACTAGAGCAGATCACCCTATAACTAGAGCGGATCATCCTATAACTAGAGCATATCACCCTATAACTAGAGCAGATCATTCTATAACTAGTGCAGATCATCCTATAACTACAGCAGATCATCCTATCACTAGAGGAGATCACCCTATAACTAGAGCAGATCACCCTATAACTAGAGCAGATCACCCTATAACTAGAGCAGATCATCCTATAACTAGAGCAGATCATCCTATAACTAGAGCAGATCATCCTATAACTAGAGCAGATCATCCTATAACTAGAGCAGATCATCCTATAACTAGAGCAGATCACCCTATAACTAGAGCAGATCATCCTATAACTACAGCAGATCATCCTATAACTAGAGCAGATCATCCTATAACTAGTGCAGATCATCATATAACTAGAGCAGATCACCCTATAACTAGATCAGGTCATCCTATAACTAGAGCAGATCATCCTATAACTAGAGCAGATCATCCTATAACTAGTGCAGATCAGGATATACAGTACAGGAATCCTCGGAATGGAGCTGTGAATTACTTTCCAGAGAACGATAGCAGAAAGTTCTTGTATAATCTCGGTGAATCAGATTTACAGCCATAAGAGTTAAGGTGTCCGGACACCTTCTAGATCTGCTGGTCATAATCTCTCCTGATCCCTCCAAACATTTGAATCTTCCCAGGTGCTTGTAGTCCTGCCTGCTGCCATCTTTTTACGGACTTAAATGGGCGCTGTCAGATACAATAACTTTTGAAATGTTATAAACCATGCAAAAACAATGTGTTTTGCAGTAGTTTTCATCAAAAAAAAATTCAGTATTTCATACTGAAAAAGCCAGTCAAAAAAGTGGCCACTAGGGGTCCCCCTGCCTCCTGGGACACATACCAATCCTGCAGTGTCCAGTGCTCATCGACACATCATGAACACCATGAGTGATTGACAGGGCTGCAGGCAGATGCAGGGCCCTCTGTGAGTCAGAGCAGAGTGAGGGAGAGGGAGGAGTCATCACAGTGAGGAGAAGAGAGTGACACGCCCCCTGCCTTTGCATGGACAGAAACCTCACTGAGCAATGATAGCAAGTAAATAAAGGTAATTCTGTAAGAAATATAGGTTGTAAATAATAGAAGTACATGGTCAGGATGTGGTACCGAGCAACATATAACTGTTTTCTTTTTTGGGGGGGGGGGGGGGGGCGGTGAATCTGACTGGTACGCTTTAAGGAGACACAATGGATAAGGCTTGTGCCCTGGCTACTCTGCACCGCGGCCTGTGTGTCTTTGGTTGGCAGTGGCCTGAGAGAGACTATGTTGGAGACCATTACCGTCTATGTATTGGTTGCTGGACTTTGCTATGTGTGGGTCTTGTTGTGCAGCACCAAGACAGAGTTAATATAGGGCTTCTGCCTGTTACACCCCTCCTACTATTGGGCATCGCTGGGCCAGTTCTGTACGGGCATATAGAGACACTGTGTGCCCTTGGTGGTCCTGGGCCCCATGATTTTCCTTAAACCTAATGGTATCTGCAAGAATTGGGACAAAGGTAAATCTGCATCTACACCTCCATCTCGCCCCAGTCAAATGTGGAGTCTATGGATCTTTTCTTTAGTCTGGTTGATAAACTTGACAGTGACCGCCTTCTCTTCCAACGTACTTCTGGGTCAGGTGAAAGCCAATGCAGGCAAGAATCTAGAGCTTTTTTCTCAGCATTTTTTCCAGACCCATCGCTGTCCTTCTTCGAGGAATCTTCTACCCCCAGCATCAATATTCTCCTCTCAATACTCATTAGTCAATACCGACCATAAGTTTGGAAATCCTTACGGCTATCAGCATGGGCCAATCTATGCTGGTCACTAGGGTAGACAACAACGTCAAGATCTCCAGCGTGGAATGAATGCCTCCATGGAGAGGACTTTTAGAATTGTCTACAAAAGAATAATGTCCGGATCATCGTTTGCTGGAGAAAGCCGAGGGATATGACCCTGTGATATTCCTGGGATCCTAGCTTAGGTAGACCCTTCCAGCGGATACCTTTACCACCTTCTTCACATTCATACAGGCCCCCAGAGTTCCAGCCTGCCCAGGCCCACCCTGGGGGTCCACCACATCCTCTCCTGACAATGCTCCTTCATTCTGGGACAGAGATGCAATCCTGAAACGGCTTGTGTCACATTTGTTTAGTTTAGTTGTTCTCTCCTGTCTGAGCACAGTGCTCTCTGCTGACACCTCTGTCTGTCTCAGGAAAAGTCCAGAGTAGGAGCAAATCCCCATAGCAAACCTCTCCTGCTCTGGACAGTTCCTGATACAGCCAGAGGTGTCAGCAGAGAGCACTGTTGTCAGACAGAAGAGAACAACTCAATTTCATCAGCTGATAAATACTGGAAGGATTAAGATTTTTTAATAGAAGTAATTTACAAATCTGTTAAACTTTCTGGAGCCAGTTGATATGAAACCAAAAAAATGTTTTTTACTGGAATACCCCTTTAAGATGGGGTTACTAATGCAGCGATCATTCATAGTATGTATAATAAATACATCTAGATATATATGTAGAATATAGAAATTTGATTGGTTTCCTGCATAGAAAGGGCGAACATTTTGGTATTTTGGTAAAATCCTTGCAATAAATCCATAACTGTACTTATAACAGAGCACGAGTAGAAATGATAGAATATTTTAATTCTGACCTTTTTCCCTCTTATTTCCTTCCCCAGATCCCTTCCTGCCTTTAACTCCAGAAAAAGAGAATCTGCAAACGCAGGATGATAATCTTCTGTTTTGTGAATCCTCGAGTCTTAACCAAACAGCGGCAGCATGTAACTCGCTAACAGGATTCCAGAAATTTCAGATCCCAAGGAGATCAGCAACAGTGGCCCTTGGACCGGCCGCGCGGTTAGCTGCCACGCCTGGAAGTCTCTCACACTGGGGATACTGAGCTTAGGAGATAATTCACAATGGAAACATATGCGTCTGAATGTAATAATGTGTTTCCAGAATGTTTTTTTTAATAATTTTTTCCTGAATAATTTTTTTGTTAGAGGTTTGGTTGTATATCTGTGAAGACATTGGACCTGAGATGTGATAAGTCTGTAGTAGAGGTTGGTTGGTCTTCAAACGCTATGGAGCAGATTCTGCACAACTACAAGTTGTCATATTCCTGGGAAGATAATACTGCTATATAATAGCTTGGGAAGATAATACTGCTATAGCTTGGGAACATAATACTGCTATATTGTAGCTTGGGAAGATAATACTGCTATATAATAGCTTGGGTAGATAATACTGCTATAGCTTGGGAACATAATACTGCTATATTGTAGCTTGGGAAGATAATACTGCTATATAGTAGCTTGGGAAAATAAGACTGCTATAGCTTGGGAAAATAATACTGCTATATTGTAGCTTGGGAAAATAATACTGCTATAGCTTGGGAAGATAATACTGATATTTTGTAGCTTAGAAAGATAATACTGTTATATAGTAGATTAGGAAGATAATACTTCTATATTGTAGCTTGGGAAGATAATACTGATATTTTGTAGCTTAGGAAGATAATACTGCTATATAGTAGATTAGGAAGATAATACTGCTATATTGTAGCTTGGGAAGATAATACTGCTATTTTGTAGCTTGTGAAGATAATACTGCTATATTGTAGCTTGGGAAGATAATACTGCTATATTGTAACTTGAGAAGATAATACTGCTATATTGTAGCTTGTGAAGATAATACTGCTATATTGTAGCTTGTGAAGATAATACTGCTATATTGTAGCTTGTGAAGATAATACTGCTATATTGTAGCTTGGGAAGATAATACTGCTATATTGTAGCTTGTGAAGATAATACTGCTATATTGTAACTTGTGAAGATAATACTGCTATATTGTAGCTTGTGAAGATAATACTGCTATATTGTAACTTGAGAAGATAATACTGCTATATTGTAGCTTGTGAAGATAATACTGCTATATTGTAGCTTGTGAAGATAATACTGCTATATTGTAGCTTGTGTAGATAATACTGCTATATTGTAACTTGTGAAGATAATACTGCTATATTGTAGCTTGGGAAGATAATACTGATATTTTGTAGCTTGGGAAGATAATACTGCTATATTGTAGCTTGAGAACATAATGCTGCTATATTGTAGCTTGTAAAGATAATACTGCTATATTGTAGCTTGTAAAGATAATACTGCTATACTGTAGCTGTTTCTGCTGTTTACGTCCAGATTCCAAGGACTTTATACGGCACTAACATTTAGTGCTATTTTGCGATGCATAATATTAGGAAAGAAGTTCCTGTGGGCGACTCTATGGAGGGGCCACGTGCAGCGATCTCTGTAGATACCGTCCGTGTTACTAAACCCCAGGATGAGGGGAAATCACAGCTACTGTATGAGACTATTATTTTTTCTTTTCTTGGGAAATTTTACGAAGAATGTGTCACTGTTTTGGTGAGAAATATAAATATTTGCAGAAATTAAATCAATGTTGTATTGATAGGTCAGTGCCTCAAAGGTGTTCTCTGGTGGAGAACAAATGTTTTCAAAATAACTGATACCAGAAAGTAAATTACTTCTATATAAAAAATCTTAATCCTTCCAGTACTTATCAGCGGCTGTATGCTCCACAGGAAGTGATGTAGTTCTTTCCAGTCTGACCACAGTGCTCTCTGCTGACACCTCTGTCCGTGTCAGAAACTTTCCAGAGCAGGAGCAAATCCCCATAACAAACCTCTCCAAACAGAGGTGTCAGCAGAGAGCGCTGTGGTCAGACTGGAAAGAACCACACAACTTTCTGTGGAGCATACAGCAGCTGATAAGTACTGGAAGGATTAAGATTTTTTATATAGAAGTAATTTACAAATCTGTATAGCTTTCTGGAGCCAGTTGATTTGAAAATGTTTCTAACGGATTACTTCTTTATCCACTGAATTTTTATTGTCTCTCCATTCTGCCCAGGCTGCAAAAAGAGACAATAATTCAGTGGTGTACCCTTTTAAAGGGGTTGTGCGCCGCCCTGGCTTTCGGAGCTCCGCGCGCAGCGTCCGGAAGTTCATTACTCCGAACGCTGTGTGCGGGCTTCCGTGTTCGCGGCCGCCGGGCGGCCGCGAACACGGAAGCCCGCACACAGCGTTCGGAGTAATGAACTTCCGGACGCTGCGTGCGGAGCTCCGAAAGTCAGGGCGGCGCACAACCCCTTTAAAGCAGATCTTTCCAGGGATGTATAGTATGAGAACAGTAAAGTCCTATAATACGAGCGTTCCCGGCCCCTGGTTGCTATATGTGCAGATATACAGCAGACGGGATCGCAGGTAACAGGTGCCTGGGCTGCTCGCCCCTCATAAATCTTCTCTGATCGCTCCTATCAATGACCCCATATTTTTGTTATGCCTTTTGGGCTATACTGTATACTCTACATCCCCCTTTACTATGATACCGGGACAAATCCTCTTTAGGTCCTACTAGAATTTCTTTCCAAGGCAGGAGAACGATCCCTCCCCCACCGATGGGTCGTTCCTGCCAAAATGTTGAAATTAAACTTTGTTTGATTGTCTGAAAAGTTTCTATTTTTTTTCTTGATGTGATTAAAAAAAAAATGGATATGTTTTGAATTGTGTTTGCAGCGCGTGTACGATGTGAACAGCATCGGTTCAACCAGGTTAGTGCTATTCTTAGGCTAAGTTCACACTGCCACAGGAAGGGAACGCTATGGTGGAGAAAAAAAAACACCCAACTCCTGTAAAATACTGGACACTCGATGGACCCCATTCAAGTCATTGGAATCCAGTGGGACATTGGGGTGTCCATTGTGGAATGGGTCAGTTCGGTTTTCTTTTTTTGGGGCTGAACAGACATGACCGTGCCCAGTGGTGGTGTGAATAAGCCCTTAGTTTATCATTGGCAGGATGTTTTTGGCATTGCTTTTAAGCTTACTGGGTTAAGTAAAAAAGTGGGGCAGTAGTTGTGGCTATGTCATCAACAGTGTTATGTACAAGGGATTAAAGGGATACTCCGGTGAAACCCTTTTTTCTTTTAAATCAACTGGTGGCAGAAAGTTAAACATATTTGTAAATTACTTCTATTAAAAAAATCTTAATCCTTCCAGGACTTATTAGCTGCTGAATGCTACAGAGGAAATTCCTTTCTTTTTGGAACACTGATGACATCACGAGCACAGTGCTCTCTGCTGACATCTCTGTCCATTTTAGCAACCATGCATAGCAGATGTATGCTAAGGGCAGCATGGTGGCTCAGTGGTTAGCACTGCTGCCTTGCAGTGCTGGGGACTTGGGTTCAAATCCCACTAAGGACAACAATAAATAAAGCGTTATTATTGTTATAATAATGTCAGCAGAGAGAACTGTGGTCGTGATGTCATCAGAGAGCATTCCAAAAAGAAAAGAATTTCCTCTGTAGTATTCAGCAGCTAATAATTACAGGAAGGATTAAGATTTTTTAATAGAAGTCATTTACAAATATGTTTAACTTTCTGCCACCAGTTGATTTAAAAGAAGAAAGGTTTTCACCGGAGTACCCCTTTAAATCTCCACTTGGACACAAGCTGGCATGTCCCATTATGTCATGCATGATGCTGATCGATAACGGGTTCTGTTTTATTGTCAAATGAATTTTGATAAAGTGCCACTTGGACACAGGCTGATGTATAAGGTTACAGTGTAAAGGTGAAACAAAAATAGAGAAACAGAAACACAGCCGCACATCCACCATTTGTATTTTGATCTACTTGCTTCTCAGCATAATTTCAAAAACAAACAGGTTGTTATTATACATTTTGATTAAAAAGTACAAGCCCACTCGCCACGTCAAGGCCACCTAGTCAGAGTGGGTCCCTAAGCTAACGCTGGCGTAGTGCCGGGTGGTGACCACCATCTCTGCGACACCAAGCCCACAGGGGGAACGACCCAGTGGCCAGACAGCCCCACTGCTGCCCGACCAAGCCCCTGGCTCTGGGCCGCCCCACCCCACAGACAAAGCATCACAGAAACAATGGCCGCCACAGAGAACCACACCAGTGTGAACACCTACCATGTGCTCCCTACCAGAGAGCTGGGAGAATGCCAGGAGGAAATCCTTATTCAGTCTCCTGCTAATTTAAAAACACCTGGGCCGAATGGGTGACGTAGAGTGCTGGCCATGAAAGAGGGGATAGACTACAAATGTGACCATCTGTCTGTACCAACAGGTTTTTTATCTTTTCTTTTATTATTATTATATAAAATGAAAGTACAAAAAATTTAATTAACAGTATAATTTACATACAAAAGTATCCCCGCTTAATATCCCACCCCCACCCATGTATGCCTGCGTGGACAAAAATAGAGAGAGAGAAAAAAAAGGGAAAGAACCATGTACAACAGCTTCCTACCACAATCCCCAAGTGGATTCGAACTCTTTCCTTCTTTTCTTAGATCCTCCGATTCTCACCTTTTCAAACTTTTTTTATTTTATTAACTATTTCCACTCACTTACGTTAGGTGCTCTCGATGCAAATCATGTACAAGCAATAAGGTATTTAGCCAAAATAGTCAATTTTGGTATAAATTTTTTCAGCATGCCCATCTCCAAATCACACCCGAGCACCACAGAATTTATATCCCATGCACCCTTATCATTAACCACTTAAGGACCCAGGGCGTACCTGTACGTCCTGAGTCCGCTCCTGTTCTATAATGCATCATAGCGGGTCAGGCCCAGCCTCTAACAACGGCTGGGACCCGTGGCTAATAGCACGCTACATTGATCGCAGTGCCGCGCGATATTAACCCTTTAGACGCGGTGTTCAAAGTTGAACATTGCGTCTAAAGTGAAAGTATGCCGGTTAGCTCAGTGGGCTGTTCGGGATAGCCGCGGCAAAATCGCAGCATCCCGAACAGCTGTAGGACACGAGAAGGGTCTCCTACACCTGCCTCCTGGTGTCCGATCGCCGAATGACTGCTCAGTGCCTGAGATCCAGGCATGAGCAGTCAAGCGGCAGAATCATCGATCACCGGTTTCCTATGAGAAACCAGTGATCAATGTAAAAGATCAGTGTGTGCAGTGTTATAGATCTCTGGGATAACAATGATCAGTATAAGAGATCAGTGTGTGCAGTGTTATAGGTCCCTATGGAAGCTATAACACTGCAAAAAAAAAGTGAATAAAGATCATTTAACCCCTCCCCTATTAAAAGTTTGAATCACCCCCCTTTTCCCATAAAAAAAAACACAGTGTAAATAAAAATAAACATATATGGTATCGCCGCGTGCGTAAATGTCCAAACCATAAAAATATATATCGTTAATTAAACCGCACGGTCAATGTCGTACGCGCAAAAAAATTCCAAAGTCCAAAATAGTGCATTTTTGGTCACTTTTTATATCACGATCAATAAGTCCTATCAATACAAAAATGGTACCGCTAAAAACTTCAGATCACGGCGCAAAAAATGAGCCCTCATACCGCCCCATACGCGCAAAAATAAGATGACAATTTTAAATGTATAAATTTTCCTGCATGTAGTTATGATTTTTTCCAGAAGTCCGACAAAATCAAACCTATATAAGTAGGAGATCATTTTAATCGTATGGACCTACAGAATAAAGATAAGGTGTCATTTTTACCGAAATATGTACTATGTAGAAACGGAAGCCCCCAAAAGTTATGAAACAGCGTTTTGTCTCACAATGATTTTTTTTTCCGTTTTACTGTAGATTTTTGGGCAAAATGACTGACTTCATTACAAAGTAGAATTGGTGACGCAAAAAATAAGCCATCATATGGATTTTTAGGTGCAAAATTGAAAGTTATGATTTTTTTAAGGCAAGGAGGAAAAAAACGAAAATGCAAAAACGGAAAAACCCTCGGTCGTTAAGGGGTTAAATTTATTTTCAAGGAGTTCCTTTTTTTTTTTTTTTTGTATATGTTCTATAAATAGGGTTCTGAAGAGCAAAGAGTAGAGAAAAAAAAGAAAAAGAAAAGGAAGAACTTTTAAGTCTACCATAAATTCCAAATTTTTCTACATTCTCTTTGCCCACCCCTACTCGTCATCCATCTAAACTCCTTATTTTTCATGGTTTTCAGACCTTCCTTCCATTCCTCTATTTGCAGTTCTTTAGGGGATATCCAATTCCTTAATATAATCAGTCTGGCGAAGAACAAAATCCGATGTAGTAGGCACTCAAATTTGCCCATCATACCAATAGCTCCCAGCAGTATAAACTCTATCATACGAGGTACCTTCACAGGGATTTTACTTTTCTACCTCGGTCCTTAAGGGGTTAAACAGCTCGGTCAATGGCGTACACGCCAAAAAATTCAAAAGTCCAAAATAGCGTTTTTTGGTCACGTTTTATATCATGAAAAAATGAATAAAAAGCGATTAAAAAGTCCAATCAATACATATTTGGTACCGCTAAAAACTTCAGATCACAGTGCAAAAAATTAGCCCTCTTACCGCTCCATACGCAGAAAAATAAAAAAGTTATAGGGGTCAGAAGATGACAATTTTAAACAAATACATTTTCCTGCATGTAGTTATGATTTTTTCCATAAGTGCGACAAAATCCAACCTATATAAGTAGAGTATCATTTTAATCGTATGGACCTACAGAATAAAGATAAGGTGTAATTTGTACCGAAAAATGTACTGCGTAGAAACAGAAGCCCCAAAAGTAACAAAATGACGTTTTTTTTCAATTTTGTGCGCACAATGATTTATTTTCCATTTCACCATAGATTTTTGGGTAAAATGACTGATGTCATTACAAAGTAGAGTCGTTGGCGCAAAAAATAAGCAATCATATGGATTTTTAGGTGCAAAATTGAAAGTTATGATTTTGTAAAGGCAAGGAGGAAAAAACGAAAATGGAAAAACCCTCGGTCGTTAAGGGGTTAAATTTATTTTCAAGGAGTTCCTTTTTTTTTTTTGTATATGTTCTATAAATAGGGTTCTGAAGAGCAAAGAGTAGAGAAAAAAAAAAAAGAAAAGGAAGAACTTTTAAATCTACCATAAATTCCAAATTTTTCTACATTCTCTTTGCCCACCCCTACTCGTCATCCATCTAAACTCCTTATCTTTCATGGTTTTCAGACCTTCCTTCCATTCCTCTATTTGCAGTTCTTTAGAGGATATCCAATTCCTTAATATAATCAGTCTGGCGAAGAACAAAATCCGATGTAGTAGGCACTCAAATTTGCCCATCTTACCAATAGCTCCCAGCAGTATAAACTCTATCGTACGAGGTACCTTCACAGGGATTTTACTTTCTACCTCTTTTATTACAGATTCCCAGAAAACAGATATCTTCTCACACGACCAGAAGCTATGTAAATAATCCGCCTCTTCCAAACCACATTTAACACACTGTGAAGTGATTCTCACCCCTATCCTATGTAAATGAAGCGCGGAATAGTGGGTCCTGTGTAATATCTTAAATTGTGTAATTTTATGTTCCATATTCCGAGAAACCTTGCTTATATTTTGGGCCATAATGTCCCAATCTTCCTCAGACACAGTACCCACTATTCCGGACCATTTGTCTTTAATTCTGTCGATCCCCCTTACTCCAATAATCTTATTTAATTTCTTATACAAAATTGATATTCCTTTTTTTTAAGGTGCTCTATTTGAGTTAGTGCTTCTATGAAATTATGTTTCTGTGCTACATATATCTCCTTATCTATCGTGTTATGGACTGCATGACTAACCTGCCAATAGTACAGCCAATCGTTATCACTAATATCATACCCCCTTTTTATGTGCTCAAATGAAAAGAGTTGTCCTTTATCAAATAATTGTTCCAGTCGTTTTAAACCCCTACTATCCCAAAAAGTTGACTCACAATTCACCAATTCTTTAAATTTATTGTTACCCCATAGGGGTGGGAACCCAAAACTATTTCCTACATGTAATTCTCCCTTTAATCTTTCCCATACTTTCCTATATTTATACCATAACATCGTGTTGTTTGACCCACTCTCCTCATAATCATCTAATTCCAACACCTCATATATGTTCACTTTCTCCTTATCTACTACAGTCTTCTCCAGATATCTAAAATTTCTCCAATTCACGATTCGTACCAACTGCGCGGCCATGTAATAAACAAAAAAATTGGGCATATCCAATCCCCCCCTATCTCCAGGGGCCATAAAATATCTGTACTTCAGACGAACCCTTTTTCTTCCCCCATAACAATCTACCCAGTATTACTTCTATCTTCCGGAACCAGCATTTACCGATCCACACTGGCGAGGCAGCAAGAAAAAAAAGGATCTGTGGGAGGACCACCATTTTTATTATCGCCATCCTTTCTGACATAGAGAAGGGCATTTTAATCCATACTTCTACTCTCTTCGCTAGACTATTTAATAGGGGCCGTATATTGTTAATCACAAACCTATCATTCGTGGCTGCTATTTTTACTCCCAGATAAAGGAAACATTCATTTTTTTTTTTTAGCACGGATAGTCTTCCCACCGTCTCCCCCATATCTTCATCCAGGGGGAGCATAGTAGATTTACTCCAATTTATCTCCAACCCAGATAGAGGGGCAAATGCCTCGAACATCTTAATGATACGATGTATTTTTTCTTGTGGGTTAGTTACAAAAAGGAGGATATCATCTGCAAATAACAAGATCTTACTCTTCTCTCCGTTTACTCCAAATCCCTCATGAACATCATTATCTCTTATCCAAGCCGCTAAGGGTTCAATATAAATTAAGAATAAAAAGGGTGAGAGGGGGCAGCCCTGCCTTGTTCCTCTACTTAGTTTGAATGGGTAGGAGGGAGTTCCATCCACCACTACACTCGCCTCGGGGTTAGTGTATAGTAGCTGAATATAACTCAAAAACCTCGGGCCCACCCCAACCCTCTTCAACACTTCCCAGAGGTATCCCCACTCCACCCTGTCAAAAGCTTTAGTAGCATCCAATGACAGAATGGAGCGGGGGCCTCGGGATCCACTCTGGATTGCTTCATACACCTGGTGAATATTGTCATGAACCGTTCTTCCTGACCTAAACCCTCCCTGGTCATTGCCCACCACTACCTCCACTACTTTATCCAATCTCCTTGCCAGTGCTTTCGCTATTATCTTTATATCTGTATTAAGCAAGGAGATAGGACGATATGAGCCCAAATCCAAGGGATCCTTATCTTTTTTCCTAATGAGTCTAATATTAGCCTCACACATAGATTTAGGGAGAACCCCCTCCCCCCCCCCCCCTCCAGGATTCATTAATGATACCCAGCAGTTTTGGAAGTAGCAGAGTTGAGTATATCCTATATATCTGGAAAGGAATGCCGTCAGACCCGGGGGATGTATTCCCTTGGATTGATGCCAATGCCTCCTCCAATTCCTGGAGGGAAATTGGGTCATCCAGGGAGTGCCTTACATCCTCTGTCAAACTTGGAATATTACTTCCCCTCAAGAATTCCGCTACCTCCGCCCTATTAATATCGCTGCCCATATAGAGATTGGAGAAAAAAGAGCCAACCATTTGGGCTATTTCTTCTCTATCTGTGGTTATGCTACCATCCTCCCTCCTCAGAGCCATAATACCACATTCGTCGCCTTGATTTTTAAGTAATCTTGACAGTGTCTTATTTGGTTTCCCTTTCTCAAAGAAATTAAATTGCCCACTGAAGAATAGTTTATTTTGTGCCTTTTTAAGTAGATATTCTTTATATTCCTCTTGTGCTGCCTTCAGTTCTAACAGATGTTCCCCCCCCACTATCCTCTTCTATCCCTGCTTCTAATGTTGCCACTTTACTATTCAGTACTGATTCTTCCTGTGAGAATTCCTTTTTTTTTTATTGATTCGCCCTATATATAGGCCCCTCAAATATGCCTTCATAGTATCCCATACCACCTGAGGGTTTGCGGACTTATGATTAATCTCCCAGAATGCCTCTATTTCCTGTCTAAACCAGTCCTGGTCGCCCACTAATTCAATCCAGTGGGGGTTGAGCCGAAAGCCCAACCTTTTCCCACCCATTACCTTACCTCCAATTTCCACCACCACTGGGCAATGGTCCGAAAGGGTTTTAGCTTTATACTGCACCCTGCTGGTCCAGGTCATTGCATTCTTATCACACAGGCATAAGTCAATTCGGGAAGCGGTGTTATATGAGGTACTAAAACATGAGTACTGTCTTACTCCTGGGTTTAGTTTCCGCCACCCATCAACCCAATTCATCTCTCCACAGTATCTCGCCAATGCTGTTTCGTTCCCCCCTACATTCCTACCTAATTTGTATCTGTCCATACTAGGGTCCATTACATTGTTCAAATCTCCAACTATCCATAATGCCGAATGTGTCTTACTTTCGCTATAGCTCACGAGGTCCCTCAGAACATCCACTCTAAAAGGTGGAGGAATATAAACAAAAGCCAAGATGACTGGCCTATCTTCCCATATTCCATAAAGAAATACATATCGACCATACTTATCTACCTTTGCATTCTTAGTCTCGAATGGTACCCTCCTGTGAACATATACTGATACTCCCACGGAGTAGGAAGAGAGTCTGGAGTGGTATTCTTCTTTGGCCCACTTCCTTGGAAGTATCTGCTCATCTCTTGACCTATGGGTCTCAACTAAACATATGATCGCAGGAAGGCACCTCCGAATATAATCGAATATTGCACACTTTTTAATTCTATCCGACATACCTCGTACGTTCCAGGCTAATAGTTTAAGCATAGATATATTTGCCTAAGAGAAAAAAGAAAAGAGAGAAGAAGAAGAGAAAAAAAAAAAGGAAAACCCCTCTTTTGATCATCCCGTGCCATCCCTCCCTCCTTTCCCTTACCCTCCCCCCCCCGCACCCCCCCTCTCCCCATAATGCACCGTACTTCTACTATGCACTCCTATCCTAGTGACACTATCCTTTCTTCCACCTCCAAGACCGAGTACCTAGAGCCTGTTTTACTAGGGGAGAGATCCTTCTGGGTTCTAGTTTTTATACCCACAGCTGGAGACTTCCATATTTTATCCAATTTACCCATAGCCCCCTTATCTTTTTGTGGCGAGCTACCCCCTGATCTTCTGGGGTTCACCTTAGGGGCCATTTCACCCACTATTTCTCTTCACTTTATATTTGTGGGGTGTATGTATCACTACGGGGATATCAAGGACCAACTTAGCAACTTTATACACCATAGGCCCCTCCCACTCGAGAATTTAAATCCCGTTATTTACAGCATACAAAAGTAAGAATTCACAGTCCCATATGGCTCTGAGGAGCGCTTAAAACCTAGGGTATCACACCCTGATCCAGAAATATCCACCACCAAATATAGCATACTAATATGCAACTACGGAATCATTAGCGTATTCACGCTCCCCCTGGTAGACAGGGCAATCACCCCCCAGAGTCACTGATCTTATTGCGTCCAGGGAGGGGTCCAATTTCATGAGAGAGGAATTCTCCTAAGACCAAGTTGTTCAATTTAGTCCATGAGTCCCGGTTTCTCCTGAATAAGAGAGAAAGGGGGGGTAAGTCCTCCAAAAACATCGATTTTTACAGCATGGCAAGCCATAGGTACCTCTACGTGACCATAATTATACCATCCATACTCCTCAAGGTCCACACAGCTTTCATTATGGGCAGAGAGTCTCCATGACTAAAAGTAAAGGATGCCTAAAGGGAGGAAGGAGGGGGGGCGTCAATCCCACATTGCTCAGTTAGCTCAGTTCCCCGAGGCGTCAATTGTCCATTAGGGCTCGGCCCAAACAGGTAGGGCAGGAGCATCTCTATCACTGTAATTAGGCACACTGTAGCTCCTTCCTCATGTGCAGCAGCCAAACAGCACCCCAAGCTAATAATATACATGTCTGCCTCATAAGGACATTTAATAAGCTTCAATGGGTGCTCCACAGTTACCAACCATCACAGGGGGAAGAGGGGGGAGACCCGGACAGATGCATTGCCGCAGCTGCCACTCACCAAATCGCTAGGAGGAGTGACCAGGCAGAGAGTCAGGCATCCAATATTGTCCATTTCACATGGGGCCAGTGCAAGGGGCTGCTGCTGTTCAGAATATTGCCGGGGTATTAATCAATGGTTTCACCTAGTTGGAGGGAATCCGTGAGTAGGTTTCATGGCAGTTTGTCCTCATGTAAAACACATCCATGCAGAGAGACTGCTGAATAAGAATATCTGCCCCCCAAAAGGGAGCAATAACTCACCGGCTAATGCACTGTTAGATATTCATCACATGTAGTGTCTGATCGTTTTACTCAGCTCCACTCTCCATCCACAAGAAAGGGTCTGGGCCAGTCTATCCAAATCCCAGCAAGTAGTAGCGGAGTTCCACACATGCCCCTCAACACCTCCGCGTCACTGTGGCCTACGTGAGGAAGGTGCCACCATATATAGGCCTCCGACACAAGCCCGAAGCTCCTCTCAGTAGCTGGCCGAAGTAAAACCACACCCCCCCCTCTCTCACCTCCTCTCCGGCATCCCCTTCCACAGCGCCTCCCGTCCTATCCGACGACGGGTTGCGCCACCACCGTCTCGCTCCTCCCTCCTCCGACGGCAGAATCCAGTGCCCCCGGCTCTTCACAGGGCGTCCGGGCAGGAGAGCCCCACTGTCGGCGTTAAGCTGTGAGTATCCCGGCATCGCGAGGTCGGCATCCACTCCACCTCCGTCCCGAGGGCTCAGGGGGCGGGGCCAGAGCCCCGGAGTGCGCGGCCCTAGCTCATGCCGCCGTCACTTCCCTTCAAGGAGTTCCTTGATGTGCCCCCAAAAATCAGCCACCTTCGGACATGTCCATACAAGATGAACAAAGTTGGCTCTACTTTGCCCACATTTTGGATAAGTATGATCACTTCTACATTTCATCTCCCACAAAGATACTGGGGAATAATACAATTGGTTTATGATTTTTAGTTGTAAGAATTTAATTTTTTTATTTGAGGAGCATTTCTTGGCACCAGCCCAAACATTCTCCCACTCTCCCTCCTCAAGTCTCACATTTACTTTTGCCCATTTCTTTTTAACTGTTTCTTGAACTGCAGTACTTGATTCTTTAATTAGATCTCTATATATCCTTCCCAATGATATAGTTCGCCCTTGTGAAGTGCATCCTTATTAGATGTGTTCCTATAAGCCGCTCCTATCTGTAAATTCCAGAAATGTTTCCCCGTGTCTATATGAAATTCATTAACAAGCATATCAAACGTGATTAACTCCCCATTTCTACTAATTTGCCCAATATATGTAATCTCCAACCATACCCAAAACCCTCAATCTATTTCCCCATATTGGGGGGAACTCAAGACTATTTACCACCTATTTACCACCTTACAAATTTTGTTTAATTTTACTTATAATAAAACCCCCAAAAAGACAAAGACTTCCCTATGTGTCTGCTTCCAAGACTTCTATTATCTTATCATATTTTCCTTCAAAGAAGTTTAACATATAATTTAATATGGGGTTATTCTTCTTGTTCTTGATATCTTGTGCCTTAGCAGCTAGGAAATCGTTATAGAAATGCTGCACTCCCCATCCCCCCTCACCCTCTAAGAGGGTCATACTTCTATACTTTATTCGTACTCTCCCTCGCCACCATATTAATTTATTTAACATGGCTTCTAGTCCTTTGAACCAGTTTCCCGGTATCCACATGGGGAGACTCTGATGATATTCAGGATCTGTGGCAAGAGAACCATTTTTAATAGTGCCACCCTCTCTGCTCGATGACATCCTACCCCATTTATCAATTTTAGTTTTAATCTTAAAGAGCAAGGGCATTAAGTTTGTTTTTACAAATTAGTTTTTCTTGGCCGAGATATCGACCACAAGGTATTTCAACGTAGCCCCTTCTTTAAGAATCGTTATAGTAGAGACTTTCGGTATGATCCCATCTATCACCGGGAGCCACAAGGATTTGGCCCAGTTCACTTTAAGGCCTGCAACTTCACCGAACTGATTATATTTATAATTTTAGGTAGCATCGTTTCCAAATTATCGAGGAAGAGTATAACAATATCTTATCATTCACTCCTTCTATCCCACATCCGTGAAACTCTTTTGATCTCCTCAATAGCTCTGCCAGGGGCTTTATATATAAGACAAACAAGTAGGGGATAGGGGGCACCCTTGACGCGTACCTCTAGAGAGTGGAAAAGGCTCAGTTAGCCTACCATTGATGATGATTTTGGATCTCTATAAAGGAGTTGTATCCATTTAATCATTCCTCCACTAATATTATATTCCTCCAATAGTTTCCAGAGCCTCCATTCCACCCTGTCAAAGGCCTTCATTGAGTCCAATGACAGGATGGAAAGGAGGGGCCCACCATCCACTTCCAGATTGGCAAATACGCTTGCAATATTTTCTTTAATTAACCTACCAGGAATAAT
Source organism: Hyla sarda (assembly GCF_029499605.1). NCBI lineage: Eukaryota > Metazoa > Chordata > Amphibia > Anura > Hylidae > Hyla > Hyla sarda. Next base: position 429,995 of record NW_026607617.1, read on the forward strand.
TCCCGATTGATTCGGGTGGATCAACTCTGGTATGAGGATCGGCAGGAGGTGGTGATTGTGTGTGCTGCTGGATACCCTTGGAGGCGCTGGCGGAGAGGTGAGCCCAGTACCTGGAGAGAGGAGCAGGTGGTGATGTGCTGCAGTTGTGGTGAGGAGGCGGGTGGCTCGCGGTGAGCAGGAGGCTTCAGAACACAGACGGAAGCTGGCGCAGAGATCCGGTGAACAATGTGCAGAATGGGTGAAACCGCTCCAATTGTTTGTCTTTAAAGGGGTTGACTAGCATTCATTCCCTGTACTCCCCTTATAAGTTGAATAACTAACAACAGCTACCAAGTTACTAATATCTATTTAGCACATTGGCAGTGAATAACTTTTTGTGCATTGGCAGTGAATAACTTTTTGGGTACTAACCTATAATTAAACTAACAACCATCGCTATATGTGATCTCCTATGAAATAACCTATAAATCTACTAACATCAAAAACTGTAATGTACTAAGAATAAGCCAACTTTGCTACCAACCATATACGCACATATGGATTTGTCATTTCTGGAGTGAGTTTTTGACAGGATTAGTGCAGGGTGAGAAGAACTCAATAGTGAGCTTATTTGGTGGAGAGCAGGTGTGGACTGGTGAGGACAGTCATCCCTGCTGTGGTGAGAGCTCAAACTCCACTTTTCCTCCAAGGTGAACCACAGGATCAATCAGGCGCCAAGGACTTGTGAAGAGCAGTATGTTTATTTTACCCACAATGTAGGGCTGGGCGGTATACCGGTTCATACCGAACACTGACATTTTTGTGCTGCACGATATGAATTTTAACCCATACCGCAATACTGGTTGGCCCCTCCCCCTCTGGAATGAATGAATTAGCCCAGCGCTGCGCTGTCCCCACATTGGGGAACTAATCATATGTTGCCCGCGAGTGCTGTTCTGCCCCCCAATTATCAGCCTAGCGCTTTCCCCATCTCCCTTCCGCCTGTTTGTTGTGGCCGCCGGTGCTGACACTCTATACCAGTGGTCTTCAACCTGCGGACCTCCAGATGTTGCAAAACTACAACTCTCAGCATGCATGCTGGTAGTTGTAGTTTTGCAACATCTGGAGGTCCGCAGGTTGAAGACCACTGCTCTATACTGTGTGGTATCCCTATGCCCGGGCTGCAAAAATAAACAAGATAAACTTTATCTTACGTTGGTCCGGTACTGGCCTCATCTGCTTCCTAGGAAATGGAACGTCGGACAGCCGTCAGCCTATCACTGGCCGCATCGATGTTCCGCCTCGGCCGCTGATAGGCTGAGCCCACTGTCATGTAAGAAACTGTCCAGAGCTCCTTACATGACAGTGGGCTCAGCCTATCAGCTGCCAAGGCGGAACATCACTGATGGCTATCCGATGTTCCCGTCCCCAGCGTAAGGCCGACGTCGGAACCTGCGTGAGCTTATTTTGTTTACCTTGTGTCAGGGTGACATGTGAGTATTTACCCCTGATGGGGGCAGCCCTGGGCTGATAACTAGTGGGGAGGGGGGCAGAACAGCGCAGTGCTGGGCTAATAATTAATTTTGGGGGGGGGGAGGGGAGGAGGAGGACATACTGTTATATACCGTGGAACCGCCGAAAGTTACAAAAATACCGTGATACATACATTTGGTCATACCGTCCAGCCCTACCACAATGCAGCGCGTTTCGCAGTGAAGACCGCTTCATCAGGCATATTGGGAAACGCGGATATGCATGGTATTTATATAGAGTTGCGTTAACCCTTGCATAGGCAGAAATAATTTGTAACATCCATAGAAAGTTTTGGTAAAAATACAAATATATAACATATAAAAAAAATATATATATATAATTAGAATAAATTTACAACAAATATTATCCAAAGGAAACAGTCATTAGCTTCATAAAAAACAATAAATTATAAATATGAAGTGCATCAAGAAAATTTCTCCTTCATTTATAAATTCCAAAAGAAAAATGATATAGCCTTGAAACAGACAAATGTCAGAAAAACGTCAGATGCTATTTTGCATTTTCAATGGGTTCATTCAAACCATGTGGAAAAAGAGTATCCAGGGTGAATATCCAATAAGACTCCCAATTTATTAATTTTTGGAATCTATTATGAACCTGAACCGGAATCGTTGCGATAATTACTAGGTCCAACACATCAAAATTATTATCGTGTTTTAAAGATAGATGACGGGGAATGCTATGTAACATAAAACGGTCTCTGACATTTGATCTGACATTTGATCTGTGCTTGTTCATGCGGGATCGCACTGTCTGAATAGTGCGGCCCACATATTGCAACCCACAAGGACAGGATAAAAGATAAATAGCATAAGAACTTTCACAATTATTACATGTATTAATCACATATCATTTTTTAGTATTCTGAGAAAAAAAATTATATTTCGGATTATTAATCATGATGCAGCATTTACACCATATTTTGTTACATGTGAAAGTACCATTTTGTGACACATGGTCAAGAGAAGAATTATTTTTATTTTTTAACAGACTCGGGGCAACTAAATTACGTAAGTTCATAGACCTCCGAAAAGTGACACCCGGTTGGTGTCCCGGTTGGCATTCACCTAACACCGGGTCACATTTGAGAATAGACCAGTGTCTTCTTAGAAGAAAGCGGAAAGCGGCCTGACGAATCGCCTAGGGGCGTGGCCCAGCGTCTGAGCTCCCCCCGTTTCCATCCGCCATCTCCCTGCTTGGACCGGTCCTCGGTCCTTGGATTATCGTACCCGTTTGGCCTGCCTGCTATGGACTGGTGAACACTCCGCTTTCTTTCTCTTTTTGTGGAGTTATATATACTGCTGTTTATATTCTAGTGTGTAGCACTTACTTTCCTACTGATGTACACACCTGAGTCCGATATCTGGAGCTATTTCTGCACAGGGATTATACATGTAACGGTGGTGCTGGCTGACATTTCTTTCTTTCTTTGTGATTATATATATATATACATATTTCTTGGCAGGACAAATTTATTTTTTGACTAATTGGAAAGAATTCACCTTTATTGATTTTCTGTTACCCGGCAGTGGTGTGACCTTTATAGATATCTTCCAGTTGTTGGAATCAGGAAGGTCAGAAGGAGGTGAATGGAGGAAGGTGTTGATGGATCAAAGCTTGGTTAAAACATGGAGGGTACTTAGGAGAGAGATGGATATAAAAGGAACGTTGGATGAGGCGCCACTGCTGGATAACTTAAATATACCTGAGGTGAGAGAGTTGGGAGAGATAAGCCTTCTTAGAAATACGAGGTGTGTTAGGATAAAAGATTTATGGGGAAGAGGTAAATTCAAAAACTGGATAGAATTGAAAGAAGAATTTAACTTGCAGGAGGGTGGATGGATAGAATATATTGGTTTAAAAAAAGCGTTTCTTGAGTTTATTGCTAAAGGAGGTCACATACATTCAGCTTACCCTGAGATCTTGGGGAAAATAATGGGTAGTAAAATTAGGGAAAAATACATTTTGTTTGTGTATAGAGCCTTGGTAAGGCATGTCCAAAAATAAATTGCTCCACAAGAGCTCCCAACAATGGCAGGAGGAGACTGGTTTTAGTAAAATAATAGTTTGGGATAGTTTACGGAAAAATATTAATCTAAAGGGTTTTAGTTTATGTATCATGATGAATTTTGGATGGGAGGATTGTTATTCTCTTTTTTTTGTAAATAAAATTAATAATAAACTTGTAAGCCTAAAAAAAAAAAAATCCAGTATGACTTTTATTAACCGACCTGCTAAACTTTGCCCTAATATTTTAACGTCAACATTTAAAGGGGTACTCCCGTGGAAAACATTTTTTTTTTTTTTATCAACTGGTGCCAGAAAGTTAAACAGATTTGTAATTACTTCTATTAAAAAATCTTAATCCTTCCAGTACTTTTTTGGGGCTATATACTACAGAGGAAATGCTTTACTTTTTAGATTTTTCTGATGTCATGACCACAGTGCTCTCTGCTGGCATCTCTGTCCATTTTAGGAACTGTCCAGAGCAGTATATGTTTTCTATGGGGATTTTCTCCTGCTCTGGACAGTTCCTAAAATGGACAGAGATGTCATCAGAAAAATCTAAAAAGTAAAGCATTTCCTCTGTAGTATATAGCCCCAAAAAAGTACTGGAAGGATTAAGATTTTTTAATAGAAGTAATTTACAAATCTGTTTAACTTTCTGGCACCAGTTGATAAAAAAAAAAAAAAAAGTTTTCCACGGGAGTACCCCTTTAAAATGATACCCTACTTATATAGGTTTCATTTTGTCGTACTTCTGGAAAAAATCATAACTACATGCAGGAAAATTTGTACGTTTAAAAATGTCATCTTCTGACCCCTATAACTTTTTTATTTTTCCACGTACAGGGCGGTATGAGTGCACATTTTTTGCGCTGTGATTTGAAGTTTTTATTGGTACCATTTTTGTTTTGATCTGACTTTTTGATCACTTTTTATCAATTTTTTTAATGGTATAAAAATTGACCAAAAATATGCTTTTTTGGACTTTGGAATTTTTTTTACGTGTACGCAATTGACCGTGCGGTTTAATTAACAATATATTTTTATAGTTCGGACATTTACGCACGCGGCGATACCACACATGTTTATTTTTATTTACACTGTTTTATTTTTTATTGGAAAAGTGGTGTGATTCAAACTTTTATTAGGGAAGGGGTTTAATGACCTTTATTAACACTTTTTTTTACTTTTTTTTTTGCAATGTTATAGCTCCCATAGAGATCTATAACACTGCACACACTCTGCACACACTGATCTTTTACACAGATCACTGGCTTGTATTAACAGGCCTGTGATCAGTGTTATCGGCGCTTGACTGCTCCTGCCTGGATCTCAGGCACGGAGTAGTCATTCACCGATCGGACACCGAGGAGGCGGGTAAGGTCCCTCCCGGTGTCCTGTAAGCTGTTCGGGACGCCGCAATTTCACCACGGCGGTCCAGAACGGCCCGACTGAGCAGCCGGAATAGTTTCACTTTCACTTCAGACGCGGTGGTCAGCTTTGATCGCCGCATCTGAAGGGTTAATACAGGACATCACCGCAATTGGTGATGTCCTGTATTAGCCGCGGGTCCCGGCCATTGATGGCTACCGGGACCGACCCGATATGACGCGGGGTCCTTTGTCGTTAAGGAGTTAAGAGGGATATGGGTGTAAACGCTGCTGGATCCCCTACATTGTCCCCTAACTTTTTTGGTATAAGGGTTATATTTGCCTCTAGCATTATTAAAAATGTAAATAGTCCTATAGAGTTAACTAATATTGTCTGTACTGACAGGTTAGTTCAGGTGACACTGATGACAGATTTCCTTTAAGAAGTAAAATAGAACCTTTCTGACAAGGTGAAATAGGCTGAAAGATCTCAAAACACCAAGACGTCATGGCGAGATCCAAAGAAATTCAGGAACAGATGAGACACAAAGTCTGCAAAGGGTTACGAATCCATCTCTAAAGCTTTGGTACCCCAGCGAACCACGGTGAGAGCCATTATCCACAAATGGAGAAGATGTGGAACAGGTAAACCTTCACTGAAGTGGCCGGCCTACCAAATCTACCCTAAGAGCGCAGCTAAGACTCAAGAGGTCACAAAAGAACAAACAACAACATCAAATAAACTGTGAGCCTCATTTGTCTCAGCGAAGATCATGACCCGACCATAAGAAAGGTACCGGGCAAAAACAGCATCCATGGCAGAGCTCCAAGGGGAAATACCTCTGCTGACCCAACATAACTAAAGATGAGCGAATCGAAGCTGACGAACCCGAATTTCAGGAAATATTCGATTTCCAATTAATGCGAATATCGCCGCAATTCTATCGCACAAATCGATTCATTAAACTCCATTTACTGCGGTGCAGGCTCAAGGGCATCTAAAATGGCAGATCCACATGTCAGTACATAGGGCAAGGAAGGTGGGAAGGCAAGGCGGGAAGGGAAGTAGGCGGGATGACCCTGAATCACATGCAGGATGCAGCCTATCAGCAGCCAGTCACCCCTCTGATGTCACAGCCCTATATAATTGGCAGCCATATTGCGGCCAGCCACTTCATTACAATACACTTCAGAGAGATAGAATGGAGAGCCTGTGTGTGTGTGTGTTACAGCAAAGAAAAGTGCATTCCAGCAGCGTTTAACATCCTCCTAGTCACATCAGCATTCTCGTGGACGGAGAGCAGTGTTTTTTTCACTGAAAAGGATTTTTACTGCAGCCATTAACCTCCCAGTCACTTTCTTCAGCATTGTATTACAGAGAGGGGCAGAGAGCTGTGTGTTGCCTCATACATTACAACAAGCTGCATCAACTTCATAAACCTTAGCAGAGGAGGCAGGAAGAATTTTTCAGCGCAATTCAGTGTTCCACAAAAAAAATCATCTACTGGTTATACTAGTCTGTAGATGGTATAATACACAGCAGTCCATTCCTAATATTGTGCAATTTTGTGTTTAGTACACAGCTTTTTTTGGCTGCAGCACTGTTGTGTACTGCTGGTGTTTTATAAAAATATGTTTTTTAAGGGTACTGTAGCGCATTTTTCTGCCTTCATCAGTGCATACTGCATACGTACATCTAAGTAGTGTACTATTTTGTACCTGTTAATCTGTCAAGGGCCTACATACTGTGAAATTCCTGCCAAATGTAATCACCAGCTCCTGTTCTAGACAAATACTGTTTTAAACGTAGTGAAGTGTATTGTACTCCCCTCATATACGCACTAAGTATGTCAGGCAGAGAAGTGCCAGGATGTGGCAGAGGCCTAAATCCTTCAGGCAGAGGTCGCAGCAGACTAGGGGCGAGTGGCAGCAGGAGTCGCAGCGAGAGGCCTGAGCTCCCGTTATCAGCTAGCAGTCGTGTCTCGACCAGCAACCCATCTGCCACGCTCATCCACTTAATCGCAAGTGACATCTGACACCCCCAGTCAACAGTCAGTGGGTTCCTCAGACCAGTGGCGGATCCAGGGGGGGGGGGGGGCAACGGGGCAATTGCCCCCCCCCCCCCCAAGATTGGTGTCCCCCGCCCCCTAGAATGGTGGAGCCGAAGCTGTAAGCTTCCGCTCCACCATTCACTAACCTAGGCAGTCTCACACGCTGTGAGTACACAGCGTGTGAGCTGCGGGGACGCGATCCTCTGCAGGCCGGCGCGATGACATCACATCATCGCGCCGGCGCCTGGAAATCCCGTCCTCGCGGCCAGCATACAGCAAGTAAGAAGAGTATGCTCAGGGCCCAGGGGATTTGGGATTTGGAATATGTGCCACTGTTAAGGGCACTGTATCGGAGGGGGAGGGGGATTTAAAAACTTAGGGGGGTGGGGGAGAGAAAGGGGAATTTTTAATGTGAGGTGCTGCAGGGCAAAGCACTGGGGGCACTATATGTTAAGAGCACATGACAGGGGGGGGCCCCCTGTGCTGTGCCCCTCACATATAATGCCCCCTGTGCTGTGCCCCACACATAATGCCCCCTGTGCTGTGCCCCACACATATAATGCCCCCTGTGCTGTGCCCCTCACATATAATGCCCCCTGTGCTGTGCCCACACATATAAATTATATGTGTGGGGGGCACAGCACAGGGGGCATTATATGTGTGGGGCACAGCACAGGGGGTATTATATGTGTGGGGCACAGCACAGGGGGCATTATATGATATAATGCCCCCTATGCTGTGCCCCATACACATAATGCCCCCTGTGCTGTGCCCCACACATATAATGCCCCTGTGCTGTGCCCCCCACACATATAATTTATATGTGTGGGCACAGCACAGGGGGCATTATATGTGAGGGGCACAGCACAGGGGGCATTATATGTGTGGGGCACAGCACAGGGGGCATTATATCATATAATGCCCCCTGTGCTGTGCCCCACACATAATTCCCCCTGTGCTGTGCCCCACACATATAATGCCCCCTGTGCTGTGCCCCACACATAATGTCCCCTGTGCTGTTCCCCTCACATATAATGCCCGTGCTGTGCCCCACACATATAATGCCCCTTGTTCTGTGCCCATCACATATAATGCCCCCTGTGCTGTGCCCCACACATATAATGCCCCCTGTGCTGTGCCCCTCACAAATAATGCCCCCATCATGCGCCCCTCATATATAATGCCCCCATCCTGTGCCCCTCATATATAATGCGCCATCATGTGCCCCTCACATATAATGCCCCCTGTCCTGTGCCCCTCACATATAATGCTCCTGTCATGTGCCCCAAACATATAATGCCCCCTGTGCTGTGCCCCTCACATATAATGCCCCCTGACTGGACAGGACAGGGGGCATTATATGTGAGGGGCGCATGATGAGGGCATTATATGTGAGGGGCAAAGAACAGGGGCATTATATGTGAAGGGCACAGCACGGGGCATTATATGTGTGGGGCATATGACAGGAGCATTATATGTGAGGGGCACAGCATGGGGGGCATTATATGTGAGGGGCACAGCACAGGGGGCATTATATGTGAGGGGAACAGCACAGGGGACATTATATGTGAGGGGCACAGCACGGGGGGCATTATATGTGAAGGGCACAGCACAGGGGGCATTATATGTGTGGGGCATATGACAGGAGCATTATATGTGAGGGGCACAGCATGGGGGGCATTATATGTGAGGGGCACAGCACAGGGGGCATTATATGTGAGGGGAACAGCACAGGGGACATTATATGTGAGGGGCACAGCACGGGGGGCATTATATGTGAGGGGCACAGCACAGGGGGCATTATATGTGAGGGACGCATGATGGGGGCATAATATGTGAGGGGCAAAGAACGGGGAATTATATGTGAAGGGCACAGCACAGGGGGCAATATATGTTAGGGGCACAGGGCATTATTATGTGGGGGGAACAGGACGGGTCATAATTATTATATGTAGGGGCACAAGATGGGGCATTATTACTATATGTGAAGGCACAGAGTGTTTTGCATTTCAGAAGTATATTGTAGATTATGAGGAATTTCTGGGGTGGTACATTTTTATATGGGCCACAATACATTTGGGTATTTTATTCAGAGGGTGCACTGTACAGCAAGTTATATTCAGATAGTGCAGTGTGTGGTAGTATTAAATTTAGAGGGTACAGTGTGTGGTAGTATTATATTCAGAGAGTGCAGTGTGTGGTAGTATTATATACAGAGGGTACAGTGTGTGGTAGTATTCTATTCAGAGAGTGCAGTGTGTGGTAGTATTAAATTTAGAGGGCACAGTGTGTGGTAGTATTATATTCAGAGAGTGCAGTGTGTGGTAGTATTATATTCAGAGAGTGCAGTGTGTGGTAGTATTATATACAGAGGGTACAGTGTGTGGTAGTATTCTATTCAGAGAGTGCAGTGTGTGGTAGTATTAAATTTAGAGGGCACAGTGTGTGGTAGTATTATATTCAGAGAGTGCAGTGTGTGGTAGTATTCTATTCAGAGAGTGCAGTGTGTGGTAGTATTAAATTTAGAGGGCACAGTGTGGTAGTATTATATTCAGAGAGTGCAGTGTGTGGTAGTATTATATTCAGAGAATGCAGTGTTTGTTAGCATTAAATTTAGAGGGCACAGTGTGTGGTAGTGTTATATTCAGAGGGCACAGTGTGTGGTAGTATTATATTTAGATGGCGCAGTGTGTGGTAGTGTTATATTCAGAGGGTACGGTGTGTCATAGTATTATATTCAGAGGGTACGGTGTGTGGCGGTATTATATTCAGAGGGAACAGTGTGTTGTATATTCAGGAGGTACAGTGTGTCAGAATTATATTCAGAAGGTATGTGCCAGTATTAGATTCGAAGAATACAGTGTTTGGCAGTATTATAATAATTATTGTTTTCATATAGAGGATCAGAATCCGCTGACATAGTGAGGAGACGTCTGGGCATCAAGTTCTGCAGGGAGAACATTTAGCTGAAACAAGTCCCGGCGGTATATACATCTGAATTAGATAAGGAAAGACTATAGAGAAGACGTCACCTGTAATCACTGATGTCATTCTGTATCCTCCTGTGTGTGTCCCATCAGAGCTGTAGTCACTGAAGAAGTTCTGCAGTAATGATGGGTGAAACAACAACTCCCAGCATCCCCTTACCACTACTTAGGTCATACTGGGAGCTGTAGTTTTAAATGGTAAAAACTTCTTTAGCACTTTCCCATTCTGCGGCAATTGGTATTTTTGATAATTATTCTGACATGTGAACACGGCCTAAGAGTCTTAAACAAGGTTAGGACTGTATGATACATTTAATAATATTGTAAGCAACACCTTGTTTTCTTTCCGCCAACACAAAATACTCTAATAGTGCCCCTCCCGAGACTCGACTCTGGATCCGCCCCTGCCTCAGACACAACCCTCAGTTGGTATGGCCCGGGAGCAGTCCCTGTTCTCCCATTGGCTTTGTCTTATGCTGTTCCCTCTCCTAGAGAAGTATCTTATGCTGTGGGTTCAGTTTCACTATTCACTGAGGACGATCTAATAGAGGACACTCAGCAGCTACTGCCCGGCCAAGAAGTGGAGGAGACATCCGCTGCCTCCTCCGCTAGGCCGGCAAGTAGTGATGAGGAGAGTGACATGGGAGGTGGTGTTGCCAGGGTTCAGGGTCCTGAAGCAGACACTGTTGAGGAACCTGAGGAGGACATTAGTGACAAGCAGACACTTGTTTATGATGATCAAGCCGATTGCAATTGGGAGCCAGATGCAGAAGGGGCTTCATCATCATCAGGAGAAGAGAGTTGCAGGTTGCCCGTGAGGCAGCAGCTGATCCAGCAAGGTGGTAGTAGCATGGTTGGCAGTCAGCATTGTGGCAGAAGTGGAAATTCTGGAGCCAAACGTGCCCGGGGGAGACCACCTGCTTCGCGGCATACAAAAAATTGTCCTGGTGGATCTCTGGGTTAATATCCAAAAATTTCAAATCCCCTTCTGGATGGTTGCCCCTGTGGGGAGTAGTACCCTAGACTAAGGACCCACTTAAAATACAACTTTTATTGATATTTCTAAAATATATATAACATACAGAAGGAAAGAAAAAAAAAATTAAATGATCAGGTAATGTGTTAGGGCACTGTGAATTTCAGTCCACTAGGTGGTGCTGTTATACAAGCTCCAGCCTAAATTGCTGGTTATTTTCAATATTCCAGTTACTCATTGGTATGGTGAGATCATTTTGAGTCCTAGTTCACACTCCTGGCTAAAATCCGTACACCCTGCCTCGACGTTCCGCTAGACAACCTAGCTTTATCAAGAGTACAGTTGGTATGGCGATTGCCGCGTCACTGGTTGGCGGACGCTTTCCAATTCGCGTATTTCCTGCCTCCAGGTGACGCGAGTGACGTATTCGCCACGTGACCTCGGGTTGCTAGATACGGGTATATGTATTGCGGATCATTTCTTGGTAGATGCACGCATGCGCACTCTCTATCCTCTTGCGACTCCACGGGATGTTTTGTTTACATCCCGTCCGCGCATCTCGCTCCATATTGGAGTCTAGCACCTGCTTTGCGGCAGCCTACCTTTTCAGGAGGTAGTGGAACGGGGTTCCTGGAGACGGCGGCAGTAGCAGTCAATTAGTGCGGACTGTTGGTGGGAAAATCAGCTACTTGGCAGTGTGGCAGTTTTTCATCAAGCATCTGGAGGAGGTTCACATAACCACATGCAAGATATGTCGGCAGAAGGTGAATGTTGGCACCACGGCCCTGCGTCAACACATGCTTCGCCACCATAAAGTGGCCTGGGAGAACCTTGGCTCCGATGTAGTAGTCCAGCTTGCTGCATCACCCAGTGGCCAGCCGCTCCCTCCTTCAGCCAGTCAAGGTTCCACCACCTCAGCCGAAGAGAGCTGTGTATCATACCCTCCTTCTGTCGCTCCTGATGCTCTTGCTCCTCCTACTTTTAGTCAGCCATTCCGCCAACAATCCATCGGCAAAGCCATGTCCAAGAGACAACAGTATGCGCCCACTCATCCAACGGCACAGAAGCTGAATGTGCTCCTGTCTAAGTTGCTGGTGTTGCAGTCCCTCCCTTTTCTAGTGGTGGACTCTACACCTTTCAGAGAACTGATGGCGTGTGCCGAGCCAAGGTGGAGAGTCCCAAGCCGTCATTTCTTTGCGAAGAAGGCAGTACCAGCCCTGCACAATTTTGTAGATGGGGAAGGTGCGCCAGTCCTTGAGCCTGTCAGTGTGTACCAAGTGCACGGCAGTGCCGATGTCTGGAGCTGTAACTATGGTCAAGGACAATCCATGTCCTTTACGGCTCACTGGGTGAATGTGGTTCCTGCACAGCCACAACCCCAACTTGGACAGGTCACGCCGCTTCCTCCTCCATGCTCTCAGTCCGTTGGTCCTGTGACAGTGTGCGACTCCGCTTCCTCATCCTCCACCGTGTCCTCAGCCTCCACTGCCCGGACAAGTCTCATTTGTAAAGAAATCGGAGCATGGCTTACTCCACGAAAACTGGAAATGGGAACCATGCTGACCAACGGGAAGAACATCTTGCATGCGCTGCGACTGGGAAGGCTGAGCCATGCGCCCTGCGTGGCACACATGTTCAATCTGGTTGTGAAGCAGTCCCTGAAGTGTTCCATTTGCAAGACATCCTAACAATGGGAAGGAAACTTTGCATGCACTTCAGCCACTCGTACACCGCAGCACACCCTCCTTGAGCTGCAGCGTCAGAACGTTATCACCCAACATAGTCTGATTTTTTTACGTTGCCACACGTTGGAATTCCACCCTCCATATGTTGGATTGACTGTACGAACAGAGAAAAGCAATCACCGATTTCTTGATGATCCAAGCGGATAGGGGTACTCCCCTGTGTAACTTCAATGTGAACCAGTGGCAGCTCATACATGACACCTGCCGTTTGCTCAGGCCATTTTAGGAAGCCTCATTATTAGTAAGTTGCCAGGATTACGGGATGTATGACATCATTCCACTGCTTCATTTCTTACAATACGTGTTGGAAACAATGGCTGGTCAGGGCACTGGAGACGTGGCGCCTACATCTCATGGCCACATGAGCCCTGTGGGGGCTGAACTGGAGGACCGGGAGGGGCACAGTGGAGCACAGTTTAGGTTTTGCCAAATGGGCATTTTTTCTTGTAATCTGACAGGAGATGAGGAACAGGAGCAGCCAGAGGAGCTAGAGGGTTATGAGGAAGGCGAGACAGAGGACCCAGACACACCGATGCAGTATGTAGTGGAGATGGAGGCAGGGAGTCTGTCACGTACAGCCCTCACGACCTGGCGTACGGACACGTCCACGCCTCTCAGAAAAGAGTGCGCGGACAAAAGTATCACAAAACCCAGCAGAATATCAACTCTAATATTCCACCTCTAAGCTACACGTCCACGCCTCTCAGAAAAGAGTGAGCGGACAAAATAAACACAAAACCCAGCAGAATATGTACTCTAATATTCTACCTCTAAGCTGCCACCGTGGTACGTTCACTCTTGGCTCCCCTGAGCACACTCTGCTCCCTTATGAGCCAGTGAACCAGCTTAAACACACACTGTGTGTAGGTCCCCGTGTCTTTCCTGCACACGTGACCTTGGCCGGGAAGGTATAGGGGTACACTGCTTCCACACTCACTTTCACACACACCTACCACAATAGGCCCCAAAAATTAGCTACACGCACCCCAAAACCAGTCCACATGCCCACACACCAATATGCTGCCACCATCTATCAGTAGGCCAATAGAATGCCTCCGTTCATACACAGATTCTTGCACTCTGCGCTTTGACACCAAAACTATAGTAACGAGCCACGCTTATACATTAATACATTAATACAACTATATAAGCTATAAGGCCATAGGTTCGTTAGAGCATACAAGGCTACGCATTAAAGTTATGGCTTTAATGTACATAAAGGGTGCAGTACTTAGTTACAAAAAGAATTAAAGAAACAGACATACAAAATGTGCGAAACAGTTATAAAATAAAAGGGAAATAAAAATCAGAAGTGTTCCATACTTAACGTCGTTGAGTAAAGTCCTAATCCGTCCTTGGGGCCAAGGAAGAAAAATAGCGGCACAAGTCCATTCAGAATGGGCCCCAAACTTGTAACAATGAGCTGGGGTTGGAGCACCACTTTTATGGGGCCGCAGAGGGTTGGGTTATAAGGGAGGTCTCCAGTTTCTTCCTAGATCAGCCCACATCATCCCACCTCCCAAATGTCCCAACCTCCTCTCCAACGTTGATTGACAGTCCATAATTCATAACGCCTCTCCTACCCAAAAGATGTGGCATAGAGAGCAGTACACTTATTGATACAGTGACATTATAATGCACATTTTGATAGGAGACATAATAGGGTTATACATAGGTATAGGGTACATACAGCTTAGGGATACATACAGATTAATCCAGGGGTACAATGGGGTCATGTTTGGGGTCTACATAAAGCCTAATATTTGGGGATTGTGATTCTGGGGGATATATATAATGATGGCTAATAAGAGGAACCCTGAACACATATTTCTACTGGGACTTATTTCACTATATTTAAAATGTAAACCTTTTGTTCCAATTGGCACCAAACTGGCAGGATGTGCACGATTAACCCAATCAGCAAACTAGCTGTCTTGAGGCTCCTCACAGCTAGGCGTCAAAGGATATGTAAAATAACTGACAACAGGATACAAAGTGACAAACATATGGAGACAAGCAGGGGGTTGCAGACAAAGGGAAACAATCAGAGGTCCAGGGGATACATATGCATTTCAAACAGGGCCCCAGACAATTAGGAGCAAGAGATTATGCACCATATCTTCCTAAAAATGATATCCTCAGCCTATATTCACTACAGAGTCCCTTCGAGTAACTTGCACAAATGGCACGATGCATGCTCACCTGCTTGCGTAGTGACAGCCAAATTGTCACCATTCGGCAGGGGGGGTGACTTCTGGATCTCCACCTTATTGGACCCTCGCTGGGTCCACCCATTGAGAGGGAGGACAAAATGACCTACTACAGAGGCATCCTATGTAGTCAGTTGGCCAATGCCTATTGGTGCCATCGTCCATCCTCTCCCAGGTCTGAAGGGGGGGGCCCCTTGGGCTCCCCTTCCACTGCCATGGCTGCTGGGGAGGGGTGGGGTGGCAGCCATGGCAGAGTCTACAGTCGCTGATGAGTACATTTCTTCATCCGCATAGTGAAGCTGGAGCAGGACCTGAACCAGCAGGTGGTGGCATACCTTGACATGCTCATGCCAACACACCTTCACACCTTGAAGATCCGCTGGACTTCTGGGCAGCCAAACTTGATTTGTGGCCGTAACTAGCAGAGTTTTCCCTGGAAAAGCTGTCCTGCCGGGCCAGTAGTTTGCCATCAGAGCGGGTGTTTGGTGCGGCGAGGGCCATAGTCACCCCAAGGAGAACTCGTCTGTCCACGAAAAATGTGTAGAGACTGACATTTGTGAAGATGAATCAGGCATGGATCAGCCAGGATTTCCACCCACCAATGCCTGATGCATCAGAGTAGATTGACCATGGTGCCACACCAACACTTCACAAATATGGATGGTGCCAAACAGATTTAAGGCGCTGCTTCCCAGTTTACAAACATTCCTCCGCATCAGACCTTTTTTCACCCACCTTTGTCACCGGGTACTGGTATTGCCACCCAACGCACCACTCACCGGGTCACTTTCAGGACTCCTGGTGCTGCTGCTA
Organism: Hyla sarda; assembly: GCF_029499605.1. NCBI lineage: Eukaryota > Metazoa > Chordata > Amphibia > Anura > Hylidae > Hyla > Hyla sarda. Next base: position 445,687 of record NW_026607617.1, read on the forward strand.
CCACCTCCAGGCTGTCTCATTCAGCCACTAGATGGTCTTTTCTCATGCTTCAGCCAACTCAAGCCTGAGTTATTCAGGCACTATATGCTCTCCCCATGCTTTAGCCTCCTCCAGGCTGTGCCATTCATCCAATATATGGTTTACTGATGCTTCAGCCAGCTCCAGTCTGTGTCATTCAGCAACTACATGGCTTAGTTATGCTGCTTGGCTTAGGACATTACCTATATATGGTAGCACTAGGTACCATACATCTTTAATGGAAATGTTAAAATTCATCTTTTGTATTGTGAGGCCCTATTGTCTCCTCATCTGCCGCCAACTTCAGGCTGTGCCATTCAGACACTATACGGTCTCCCCATGCTGCCACAAACTCCAGGTAGTCATTCAGACACTAAATGGTCTTCTTATACTGATGCCACCTCCAGGCTGTCTTATTCAGCCACTATATGGTCTCCTACTGATGCCACCTCCAGGCTCTGTCATTGTGCTGCCATGTGACATGTGACTCCTTGTTAGATTTGGTCCTTTGTACCCACACGCCGGTGCCGTGACACTAAAACTTGAGAGTTAAAAGTTCAATTTCAAAACACTCAATTTCAATTTAAAAATCTTAAATTTCTACTTAAAATTCTTAAATTTCAATGGTCTCCTCATGCTTCTGCCAACTCCAGGCTGTGCCATTCAGACACTATATGGTCTTCTCATGCGTCAGCCACCTCCAGGCTGTGTCATTCAGCCAATATATGGTTTACCGATGCTGCTGGGCCTGGGTCTGGGAATGAAAATGTTGTTATAGTAGCACCCGCTATCCAAAATCTTCTATTTAAATTTCAGAATTCATCTTTTGATCTTAGGGATTGTGAAGCCCTAGAGTCTACTCATGCTGTTGCCAACTTCTGGTTGTGCTATTCAGCCACTATATGGTCTACTCATGCTTCAGCCAACACCTCCACGCTGTGTCATTCAGCCACTCTATGGTGTCCTCATGCTTCAGCCAACACCTCCACGCTGTGTCATTCAGCCACTCTATGGTGTCCTCATGCTTCAGCCTCATCCAAGCTGTGTCATTCATCCACTATATGGTCTCCTCATGCTGCCAACACCTCCATGCTGTGTCATTCAGCCACTATATGGTCTCCTCATGCTGTAGATTCACCACAAATAAATTCTGATCGACCCAAATTTGTTCGGAAAATTCGGCGAATTGACCGAATCAAATTTTTCATAAGTTCGCTCATCTCTAATCATTGTGTATTCTCCTCACTATGTCCTATAAGAGCTGTAGTCACTTGTAAGTTCTGCAGTAATGATGGGTGAAATAACAACTCCCAGCATAACCTTACCACATACTTAACCCCTTAAGGACGCAGGGTTTTCTCGTTTTTGCATTTTCAGTTTTTCCTCATCACCTTCTAAAAATCATAACACTTTAAATTTTGCACCTAAAATTCCATATGATGGCTTATTTTTTGCGCCACCAATTCTACTTTGCAGTGACATTAGTCATTTTACCAAAATATCCACAGAAACGGAAAAAAAATACATTGTGTGACAAAATTGAAGAAAGACATTTTGTGACTATTGGGGGCTTCCGTTTCTACGCAGTGCATTTTTCGGTAAAATGACACCTTCTCTTTATTCTGTAGGTACATAAGGTTAAAATGATCCCCTACTTATAGGTTTGATTTTGTCGTACTTCTAAAAAAAAAAAAACATAACTACATGCAGGAAAACTTTTAAATTTAAAATTGTCATATTCTGACCCCTATAACTTTTAAATTTTTCTGCATATGGGCCGGTATAAGGACTCAATTTTTGCTCCGTGATCTGAAGTTTTTATCGGTACCATTTTTATATTGATCAGACTTTTTGATCGCTTTTTATTCATTTTTTCATGATATAAAAAGTGACCAAAATTACGCTATATAGCCCCCCCCCTAGTGGCTATTACACCGCACACAGTGATATGCTACACAGATCATTGACGTGCATTAGCATGGCAAAGATCAGTGTTATCGGCGGTCGATTGCTCAAGCCTGGATTTCAGGACACGATGCACGCAATTTCACCGTGATGGTCCCGATCAGCCCGACTGAGCTGCCGGGAAGCTTCCACTTTCATTTTAGACACGGCAATCAACTTTGAACGCTGTGTCTAAAGGGTTAATAGCGCACGGCACAATTATTGGTGCTGCATGCTATTAGCCCAGGGTCCCAGCTGTGATTAGCCACTGGGACCGACCCGGTATGACGCAGGGTCACGGCGTGACCCAGCATTATATACCAGGCGCAGGGCGTACAGGTACGCCCTGCGTCCTTAAGAGGTTAAAGTCATACTGGGAGCTGTAGTTTTAAATGGTAAAAACTTCTTTAGCACTTTCCCATTCTGTGGCAATTGGTACATTTAATAATTATACTGGAAATAATTTTCTGCAACATCTTACACCGCGTGCATCGCAACATGCTACAGCGCGGGCATCACAACATGCTAAACAAATCAGGGCCTTCATGTTATGTTTTTGCAAATATTCATCCAGTTGTTGTTTCCATGTCTGTACAGACTCTAATAAAACTGCATCTGCAGGCAGAGGATTCCACATCCTTGTTGTTCTTAGTGTAAAAACCCCTTTCCTTTACCTTAGAAAAAAAACTCCTTTCTTCCAGTCTAAGGGGGAGATTTATCAAAACCTGTATAGAGGAAAAGTTGCTGAGTTGCCCATAGCAACCAATCAGATCGCTGCTTTCATTTTTAGAAGGGCCTCTGAAAAGTGAAAGCAGTGATCTGATTGGTTGCTATGGGCAACTGGTAAACTTTTCCTCTGGACAGGTTTTGATAAATCTCCCACTAAATGTGTGACCATGTGTCCTATGTGTCGTCCTGTTTATGTAAATATTCTAATATATTATATGTAAACTGCTTAAAATGTCTTATGATCTTTGTAATATTGATTTATCTGTTTAATCATATCCTACCTGTCCGCAGGGAAAATCTCTGTGCGGACAGCCGTCTCCTAGATAGCTAAGCATTCCATGCGGTGTCTGCGGAAAGAATGAATGTGTTCATTCTTTCTGCGGATACAGAAAACGGAATTTCCATGCTGGAAACATCTGGCATGGATATTCTGCCGTGAGCACAGCGCAGCAAAATCCTGTTAAATACAGCGGAATGTCCGTGCCAAATTCCGCATTGGAAATTCTGGCATGTGAACATGGTCTATGAGTCTTAAACAAGGTTAGGACTGTATGATACATTTAATAATATTGTAAGTAACCTAAGCAACACCTTTTTTTCTGTCCGCCAACACAAAATACTCTAATAATGCCCCTCCCGAGACTAGACCCTGGATCTGCCCCTGAACCGGGTAACATTAGACAGTTTTCTTCCTTCTGGAGGAGACCAAATTCTCATCTTTTTTCCCCATGGAGCGTTGTCTGTGAGACTCCATATACCAACCGGATCTCCCCAATGAGAACCAACCCCCCGGAGTTCCCCCCGCAGTGTAATACATGGACCCTCTATGACGCCCATATGTCCTAATACTGAATGATCATTAAACCACTCGACACACAAGTCAATATGCAGGAAATGTATTGATTTAAAGTTTGATTAGAAGAAAATTAATTTTCTGATATAAGATTTGATTAGAAGAGAGAAAATTTGGTAACAATCAACGATAAAGAATTAGAGAAATCTGTAAAGAGACGATTAAGAGAATTTTCAGAAAATCGTCATGTGATCCATTTCTTCGGTGTCGGACTCATCGGTGTTGGGATCCTGAGTTCCTGTAGAATATAAAGGAGCAGATGTTGGATTATAGAGATAACATGGAGTCCGGAGTCATGTACAAAGCTGAAGCTGATGACAAAGTCACCGGGAACAGATTCAGAATACAGAGATTTCACCTCCGGCTCTATTCACACTGCGCTTCTCCTGTGTGTTTGCTGTAAGTGCCTGGAACGTTCTCAGCAAAAAATGTTAAAGGGGTTTTCCAGGAATCAAAAAACAGCCCTTTTTTCTTTCAAAGACCACTCCCTGTCTGTCTCCAGGCTGTGTGTGGTATTACAACTTGGCTCCATTCACTTTAATGGAACTGTGCTGCAGAACCGCACCCAAACTGGAGACAGATGGGGAGCGGTCTTTGAAAGAAATTAGCTCTTTTTTCCGATTCCTGGATAGCCTCTTAGCCGCGTAGACTCCTATTCACTTGATAGAGGCCAAAATAGTGTCCTCCTGACCTCCGGGGGCCGGTATATGTTGGGTTTATAGCTGTATGGAATAGTGCAGTCTACTGTGTTTCCCTATAAACAGGTTTACAGCAGAAAATGTACACAGAGAGACATTGCGAGGTATACATGTCAGGATCACCCTACATATACCTCTAATGGACACTACAAGACACAGTGTGAATGGAGCCATATACTATTGTTTTTTAATGAACACTGGAATAAAGTGATAATGTTCTTGAATATTTCATCGATATAAAAATACTGTGGCATCAATTCCAATATGGTGGAATAAGAGACAAATCACTTATTCTATGGGAATTCCTTGGGAAAATGCCCCATAAATACAGGACAACATCCGCCTTACTGAATGGAGACGATTTGTGTTTTGATTTTCAGTCAGGAGGGAAATATAATTGACAATAATCTGAACAATTCCCTAACACAGTAAATTCTTTACACATTTCTTCTCCTGGCGCAGATGTTCCTTGCTGTTTTATGGAGGAATTATTTAACTCCTTAAGGACTGAGCCCTTTTTCACCTTAAGGACTCGGCCATTTTTTGCAAATCTGACCACTGTCACTTTAAACATTTATAATGCTTTTAGTTATCATTCTGATTCCGAGATTGTTTTTTCGTGACATATTCTACTTTAACGTAGTGGTAAAATTTTTGGGTAACTTGCATCCTTTCTTGGTGAAAAATCCCAAAATTTGATGAAAAATTTGAAAATTTTGCATTTTTCTAACTTTGAAGCTCTCTGCTTATAAGGAAAATGGATATTCCAAATAATTTTTTTTTAATTCACATATACAATATGTCTACTTTATATTTGCATCATAAAATTGATGAGTTTTTACTTTTGGAAGACACCAGAGGGCTTCAAAGTTCCGCAGCAATTTTCCAATTTTTCACAAAATTTAGAAACTCTCTTTTTTTCAGGGACCAGTTCAGGTTTGAAGTGGATTTGAAGGGTCTTCATATTAGAAGTACCCCATAAATGACCCCATTATAAAAACTGCACCCCCGAAAGTATTCAAAATGACATTCAGTAAGCTGTCACGATGCCGGCTGGCAGGTAGTGGATCCTCTGTGCCAGAGAGGGATTGGCGTGGACCGTGCTAGAGGATCGGTTCTAAGTCACTACTGGTTTTCACCAGAGCCCGCCGCAAAGCGGGATGGTCTTGCTGCGGCGGTAGTGACCAGGTCGTATCCCCTAGCAACGGCTCAACCTCTCTGGCTGCTGAAGATAGGCGCGGTACAAGGGAGTAGACAGAAGCAAGGTCGGACGTAGCAGAAGGTCGGGGCAGGCAGCAAGGATCGTAGTCAGGGGCAACGGCAGAAGGTCTGGAATCACAGGCAAGGAACACACAAGGAACGCTTTCACTGGCACTAGGGCAACAAGATCCGGCGAGGGAGTGAAGGGGAAGTGAGGTGATATAGGGAAGTGCACAGGTGTAAACACTAATTGGAACCACTGCACCAATCAGCGGTGCAGTGGCCCTTTAAATCGCAAAGACCCGGCGCGCGCGCGCCCTAGGGAGCGGGGCCGCGCGCGCCGGGACAGAACTGACGGGGAGCGAGTAAGGTACGGGAGCCGGGGTGCGCATCGCGAGCGGGCGCTACCCGCATCGCGAATCGCATCCCGGCCGGAGGTAGTAACGCAGCGCCCCGGGTCCGTGGAACCGACCGGGGCGCTGTAGTGAGGGAAGTGTAGCGAGCGCTCCGGGGAGGAGCGGGGACCCGGAGCGCTCGGCGTAACAGTACCCCCCCCCTTGGGTCTCCCCCTCTTCTTGGGGCCTGAGAACCTGAGGATCAGACTTTTGTCCAGGATATTGTCCTCAGGTTCCCAGGACCTCTCTTCTGGACCACAACCCTCCCAATCCACTAAAAAAAAAGTTCTTCCCCTGACCTTTTTAGAGGCCAAAATCTCTTTGACAGAGAAGATGTCCGAGGAGCCGGAAACAGGAGTGGGAGGAACAGATTTAGGAGAAAAACGGTTGAGGATGAGAGGTTTAAGAAGAGAGACGTGAAAGGCATTAGGGATACGAAGAGAAGGAGGAAGAAGAAGTTTGTAAGAGACAGGATTAATTTGACACAAAACTTTAAAAGGACCAAGATAGCGTGGTCCCAACTTATAGCTCGGGACACGGAAACGGACATATTTAGCGGAGAGCCATACCTTGTCTCCAGGGGAAAAAATGGGAGGAGCTCTTCTTTTCTTATCTGCGAATCTCTTCATGCGAGAAGAAGCCTGTAAGAGAGAATTTTGGGTCTCTTTCCATATGGTGGAAAGATCACGAGAAATTTCATCCACAGCGGGCAGACCAGAGGGCAAGGGGGTAGGGAGGGGGGGAAGAGGGTGACGGCCGTACACCACGAAAAACGGAGATTTGGAGGAAGATTCAGAGATTCTGAAATTATACGAGAATTCGGCCCAAGGTAGAAGATCTGCCCAGTCATCCTGGCGGGAGGAAACAAAATGTCGTAAATAGTCACCCAAGATCTGGTTAATTCTCTCTACTTGTCCATTGGATTGAGGATGGTATGCAGAAGAAAAATTTAATTTAATCTTGAGTTGTTTACAGAGAGCCCTCCAGAATTTAGACACAAATTGGACGCCTCTATCCGAGACGATCTGTGTAGGCAACCCGTGAAGACGAAAAATGTGTACAAAAAATTGTTTAGCCAACTGAGGCGCTGAAGGAAGACCAGGAAGAGGGATGAAATGTGCCATTTTGGAGAATCGATCAACGACCACCCAAATAACAGTGTTGCCATGGGATGGGGGTAAGTCAGTAATAAAATCCATACCAATCAGAGACCAAGGTTGTTCGGGGACAGGTAGAGGATGAAGAAAACCAGCGGGCTTCTGGCGAGGAGTCTTATCCCGGGCACAGATAGTGCAGGCTCGCACAAAGTCCACCACATCAGTCTCTAGAGTCGGCCACCAATAGAAGCGAGAGATGAGTTGCACAGATTTCTTGATGCCCGCATGACCTGCGAGATGGGAGGAGTGACCCCATTTGAGGATCCCAAGGCGTTGGCGTGGAGAAACAAAGGTCTTTCCTGGAGGAGTTTGCCTGATGGAGGCTGGAGAAGTGGAAATCAGGCAGTCAGGAGGAATGATGTGTTGAGGAGAGAGTTCAATTTCAGAGGCATCTGAGGAACGAGAGAGAGCATCGGCCCTAATGTTTTTATCAGCAGGCCGAAAGTGAATTTCAAAATTAAATCGGGCAAAGAACAGAGACCACCTGGCCTGACGAGGATTCAGCCGTTGGGCAGACTGGAGGTAGGAGAGGTTCTTGTGATCGGTGTAAATAATAACTGGAAATCTTGATCCCTCCAGCAGATGCCTCCATTCCTCAAGTGCTAATTTAATGGCTAGAAGCTCTCGATCCCCGATGGAGTAGTTCCTCTCCGCCGGAGAGAAGGTCCTGGAAAAAAAACCACAAGTAACAGCATGCCCGGAAGAGTTTTTTTGTAGAAGGACAGCTCCAGCTCCCACTGAGGAGGCATCAACCTCCAATAGGAAGGGTTTAGATGGGTCAGGTCTGGAGAGCACGGGAGCCGAAGAAAAGGCAGACTTGAGTCGTTTAAAGGCGTCTTCCGCTTGAGGAGGCCAAGACTTGGGATCGGCATTTTTTTTTGTTAAAGCCACAATAGGAGCCACAATGGTAGAAAAATGTGGAATAAATTGCCTGTAATAATTGGCGAACCCCAAAAAACGTTGGATGGCACGGAGTCCGGAGGGGCGTGGCCAATCTAAGACGGCAGAGAGTTTATCTGGGTCCATTTGTAGTCCCTGGCCAGAGACCAAGTATCCTAGAAAAGGAAGAGATTGGCATTCAAACAGACATTTCTCTATTTTGGCATAGAGTTGATTATCACGAAGTCTCTGAAGAACCATACGGACATGCTGGCGGTGTTCTTCAAGATTGGCAGAAAAAATCAGGATATCGTCCAGATATACAACAACACAGGAGTATAGTAGATCACGAAAAATTTCATTAACAAAGTCTTGGAAGACGGCAGGGGCGTTGCATAGACCAAAGGGCATGACCAGATACTCAAAGTGTCCATCTCTGGTGTTAAATGCCGTTTTCCATTCATCCCCCTCTCTGATGCGGATGAGATTATAAGCACCTCTTAAGTCCAGTTTGGTAAAAATATGGGCACCTTGGAGACGATCAAAGAGTTCAGAGATGAGGGGTAGGGGGTAGCGGTTCTTAACCGTGATTTTATTAAGACCGCGGTAGTCAATGCAAGGACGTAGAGAGCCATCTTTTTTGGACACAAAGAAAAATCCGGCTCCGGCAGGAGAGGAGGATTTACGGATAAAGCCCTTTTTTAAATTTTCTTGGACGTATTCAGACATGGCAAGAGTCTCTGGGACGGACAGAGGATAGATTCTGCCCCGGGGTGGAGTAGTACCCGGGAGGAGGTCAATGGGACAATCATAAGGCCTGTGAGGAGGTAGAGTCTCAGCTTGTTTTTTGCAAAAAACGTCCGCAAAGTCCATATAGGCCTTAGGGAGACCGGTTACATGAGGAAGCACAGGGACACGGCAAGGTTTACTGGGAACCGGTTTTAAGCAGTCCTTGGAACAAGAGGGCCCCCAACTCTTGATCTCCCCAGTGGACCAATCCAGGATTGGGGAATGGAGTTGAAGCCAGGGAAGTCCAAGAAGGATTTCAGAAGTGCAATTGGGGAGGACCAACAGTTCAATCCTCTCGTGATGAGATCCGATGCACATTAGAAGGGGCTCCGTGCGGAAACGTATAGTACAGTCCAATCTTTCATTGTTTACACAATTGATGTAGAGGGGTCTGGCGAGACTGGTCACCGGGATGTTGAACCTGTTGACGAGAGAGGCTAAGATGAAATTTCCTGCAGATCCAGAGTCCAAGAAGGCCACAGCAGAGAAGGAGAAGGCAGAGGCAGACATCCGCACAGGCACAGTAAGACGTGGAGAAGCAGAGTAGACATCAAGGACTGTCTCACCTTTGTGCGGAGTCAGCGGACGTCTTTCCAGGCGGGGAGGACGGATAGGACAATCCTTCAGGAAGTGTTCGGTACTAGCACAGTACAGGCAGAGATTCTCCATGCGGCGTCGTGTCCTCTCTTGGGGTGTCAGGCGAGACCGGTCGACCTGCATAGCCTCCACGGCGGGAGGCACAGGAACAGATTGCAGGGGACCAGAGGAGAGAGGAGCCGGGGAGAAGAAACGCCTCGTGCGAACAGAGTCCATATCCTGGCGGAGCTCCTGACGCCGTTCGGAAAAACGCATGTCAATGCGAGTGGCAAGATGGATGAGTTCATGTAGGTTAGCAGGGATTTCTCGTGCGGCCAGAACATCTTTAATGTTGCTGGATAGGCCTTTTTTAAAGGTCGCGCAGAGTGCCTCATTATTCCAGGATAATTCTGAAGCAAGGGTACGGAACTGTACGGCATACTCGCCAACGGAAGAATTACCCTGGACCAGGTTCAACAGGGCAGTCTCAGCAGAAGAGGCTCGGGCAGGTTCCTCAAAGACACTTCGAATTTCCGAGAAGAAGGAGTGTACAGAGGCAGTGACGGGGTCATTGCGGTCCCAGAGCGGTGTGGCCCAAGCCAGGGCTTTTCCAGACAGCAGGCTGACTACGAAAGCCACCTTAGACCTTTCAGTGGGGAACTGGTCCGACATCATCTCCAAGTGTAATGAACATTGGGAAAGAAAGCCACGGCAAAACTTAGAGTCCCCATCAAATTTATCCGGCAAGGATAGTCGTATTCCAGAAGCGGCCACTCGCTGCGGAGGAGGTACAGGAGCTGGCGGAGGAGATGATTGCTGGAGCTGTGGTAGTAACTGTTGTAGCATAACAGTCAGTTGAGACAGCTGTTGGCCTTGTTGCGCAATCTGTTGTGACTGCTGGGCGACCACCGTGGTGAGGTCAGCGACAACTGGCAGAGGAACTTCAGCGGGATCCATGGCCGGATCTACTGTCACGATGCCGGCTGGCAGGTAGTGGATCCTCTGTGCCAGAGAGGGATTGGCGTGGACCGTGCTAGAGGATCGGTTCTAAGTCACTACTGGTTTTCACCAGAGCCCGCCGCAAAGCGGGATGGTCTTGCTGCGGCGGTAGTGACCAGGTCGTATCCCCTAGCAACGGCTCAACCTCTCTGGCTGCTGAAGATAGGCGCGGTACAAGGGAGTAGACAGAAGCAAGGTCGGACGTAGCAGAAGGTCGGGGCAGGCAGCAAGGATCGTAGTCAGGGGCAACGGCAGAAGGTCTGGAATCACAGGCAAGGAACACACAAGGAACGCTTTCACTGGCACTAGGGCAACAAGATCCGGCGAGGGAGTGAAGGGGAAGTGAGGTGATATAGGGAAGTGCACAGGTGTAAACACTAATTGGAACCACTGCACCAATCAGCGGTGCAGTGGCCCTTTAAATCGCAAAGACCCGGCGCGCGCGCGCCCTAGGGAGCGGGGCCGCGCGCGCCGGGACAGAACTGACGGGGAGCGAGTAAGGTACGGGAGCCGGGGTGCGCATCGCGAGCGGGCGCTACCCGCATCGCGAATCGCATCCCGGCCGGAGGTAGTAACGCAGCGCCCCGGGTCCGTGGAACCGACCGGGGCGCTGTAGTGAGGGAAGTGTAGCGAGCGCTCCGGGGAGGAGCGGGGACCCGGAGCGCTCGGCGTAACATAAGCGTTTTAACCCTTTACGGGGTTCACAGGAATAGCAGCAAAGTGAAGGAGAAAATTCACAATCTTCATTTTTTACACTCGCATGTTCTTGTAGACCCAATTTTTTAATTTTTGCAAGGGGTAAAAAGGAGAAAAATGTTACTTGTATTTGAAACCCAATTTCTCTCGAGTAAGCATATACCTCATATGTCTATGTAAAGTGTTCGGCGGGCGCAGTAGAGGGCTCAGAAGGGAAGGAGTGTCAAATGGCTTTTGGGGGGCATGTCACCTTTAGGAAGCCCCTATGGTGCCAGAACAGCAAAAACCCCCACATGGCATACCATTTTGGAAACTAGACCCCTCGGGGAACGTAACAAGGGGTAATGTGAACCTTAATACCCCACAGGTGATTCACGACTTTTGCATATGTAAAAAAAAAATATAAATTTTACCTAAAATGCTTGGTTTCCCTAAGGTTTTACATTTTTAAAAAGGGTAATAGCAGAAAATACCCCCCGAAATTTGAAGCCCAATTTCTCCCGATTCAGAAAACACCCCATATGGGGGTGAAAAATGCTCTGCTGGCGCACTACAGGTCTCAGAAGAGAAGGAGTCACATTTGGCTTTTTTGAAGGAAATTTTGCTCTGGGGGCATGCCGCATTTAGGAAGCCCCTATGGTGCCAGGACAGCAAAAAAAAAAACACATGGCATACCATTTTGGAAACTAGACCCCTCAGGGAACGTAACAAGGGGTAAAGTGAACCTTAATACCCTACAGGTGTTTCACGACTTTTGCATATGTAAAAAAAAAATAAAAAATTTTACCTAAAATGCTTGGTTTCCCAAAAAATTTACATTTATACAAAGGGTTAAAGCAGAAAATACCCCCCAAAATTTGAAGCCCAATTTCTCCCGATTCAGAAAACACCCCATATGGGGGTGAAAAGTGCTCTGCTGGCGCACTACAGGTCTCAGAAGAGAAGGAGTCACATTTGGCTTTTTGAAAGCAAATTTTGCTCTGGGGGCATGCCGCATTTAGGAAGCCCCTATGGTGCCAGGACCGCAAAAAAGCCCACATGGCATACCATTTTGGAAACTAGAGCCCTCGGGGAATGTAACAAGGGGTTAAGCGAACCTTAATACCCCACAGGCGTTTCACGACTATTGCATATGTAAAAAAAAAATTAAAAAAATTTACCTAAAATGCTTCTTTTCCCAAAAACTTTACATTTTTAAACAGGGTAAAAGCAGAAAATACCCCCCAAAATTTGAAGCCCAATTTCTCCCGAGTACGGCGATACCCCATATGTGACCCTTAACTGTTGCCTTGAAATACGACAGGGCTCCAAAGTGAGAGCGCCATGCGCATTTGAGGCCTAAATTAGGGATTGCATAGGGGTGGACATAGGGGTATTCTACGCCAGTGATTCCCAAACAGGGTGCCTCCAGCTGTTGCAAAACTCCCAGCATGCCTGGACAGTCAACGGCTGTCCGACAATACTGGGAGTTGTTGTTTTGCAACAGCTGGAGGCTCCGTTTTGGAAACTGTGGCGTACCAGACGTTTTTCATTTTTATTGGGGAGGGGAGGGGGGCTGTGTAGGGGTATGTGTATATGTAGTGTTTTTTTACTTTTTATTTTATTTTTTGTGGTAGTGTAGTGTAGTCTAGTGTTTTTAGGGTACAGTCGCACGGGCGGGGGTTGACAGTAGTTTCTCGCTGGCAGTTTGAGCTGTTGCAGAAAATTTGCTGCAGCTCAAACTTGCAGCCCGATACTTACTGTAATCCTCCGCCCATGTGAGTGTACCCTGTACATTCACATTGGGGGGGACATCCAGCTGTTGCAAAACTACAACTCCCAGCATGCGCTGACAGACTGTACATGCTGAGAGTTTTAGTTTTGCAACAGCTGTAGGCACACTGGTTATGTATCACGGAATTTGTGACCTTACTCAGTGTTTCAAAACCAGTGTGCCTCCAGCTGTTGCAAAACTACAACTCCCAGCATGTACGGTGCATGGTGTAAGGTGACTGTTGGGAGTTGTAGTTTGCAACAGCTGGAGGCACACCGGTCGTGAAACACTGAGTTAGGTAAAAAAAAAAAAACTCTAAGTTTCACAACCAGTGTGCCTTCAGCTGTTGCAAAACTACAACTCTCAGCAGTCACCGACAGCCAACGGACATGCTGGGAGTTGTAGTTATGCAACCAGCAGATGCACCACTACAACGCCCAGCATGCACTTTAGCTGTTTGTGCAAGCTGGGAGTTGTAGTTATACAACAGCTGAAGGTACACTTTTCCATAGAAAAAATGTGCCTCCAGCTGTTGCAAAACCATAAGTCCCAGCATGCCCATAAGGGAATGCTGGGAGTTGTGGTGGTCTGCCTCCTGCTGTTGCATAACTACAGCTCCCAGCATGCCCTTTTTGCATGCTGGGAGCTGTTGCTAAGCAACAGCAGGAGGCTGTCACTCACCTCCTGCTGCTGCTTCATCACAGGACTGTCCCTCGCCGCCGCCGTCGCTCCTGGGGCCCCGATCCCAACATTGACGCCGGGGATCCCCAGCACCCGGGGTCATCTTCCCACACCCGCTCACGCCCTCCGGAAGAGGGGCGGAGCGGGTGCGGGAGTGACACCCGCAGCAGGCGCCCTGATTGGTCGGCCGGTAATCCGGCCGACGAATCAGGGCGATCGTGAGGTGGCACCAGTGCCACCTCACCCCTGCAGGCTCTGGCTGTTCGGGGCCGTCAGAGACGGCCCCGAACAGCCAGTAATTCCGGGTCACCGGGTCACTGGAGACCCGATTGACCCGGAATCGCCGCAGATCGCTGGACTGAATTGTCCAGCGATCTGCGGCGATCGCCGACATGGGGGGACATAATGACCCCCCTGGGCGATATGCCGGGATGCCTGCTGAACGATTTCAGCAGGCATCCGGCTCCGGTCCCCAACTGGCTAGCGGTGGGGACCGGAATTCCCACGGGCGTATGGATACGCCCTGCGTCCTTAAGGACTCGGGATGCAGGGCGTATCCATACGCCCTGCGTCCTTAAGAGGTTAAGGAGCTAAATTGCAGCATTTGTTTAATACTCACCAAAACTATGTGAAGTTTTGTTTGCCCAAGTATCTGCGACGAAGACCAAGACCACCATTGCCTCCTGCATGGAAACCACCAACAAGTTGATCATCGAGGCCTCCAAAAACACCATTTAGGGGACCATCATCGCCTCCATTCAATAAATGACCCACACGTTCTCCCTGTTAAAGTAATAAGGATTTTATTTAAATAATAGAGGAGAAGCTCTTGTTTTCTATCATTACAACACGTAATACTCTGTATATAAGGGAAGGTTGTGACATTGTGGAATATTCCTTTATTTCTATTCCTCACAATCTACAAACTTTCCGCTGCTTCTAGTGAATGTTCTTGTTTATAGAGATATATCCCCTGTTCTGCTCATCTCTAACCGACTACTGATCTATTCTCTATGACCAAAAGTATGTGAACCCCCTCCTCATTGTTCAGGTGTTTCAGCCACTCCTGTTACATACAGGTGAATACAATCATGCACACAGCCATGCCCTGGTATTAGGATAGGGCTACACAATGACTTTGGTCACAGAAACAGCAAATCCTATCTAAGTCATGTGACTAAAATAATTTGTGTCTTGACTTTCCCCTTCTTCACTGTTGACTTTATTACAGCCGTGCAGCCCCGACCTTAGTACTGAAGACCTCAATGGGGCAATTTATTAATATATTTATACAAGTTTTCTGAATAAAACATTAAAAACATTATTGGAAACCATCACAAACACCAAAGTTGGGCAGAAAAGTCACCTACAGGAAGTGAGGTCTATATTGCTTAGACAGACGTATAAATAATAAAGCAGGTAAATGGATGGATCAGAAATGCTGATAAATTTGAACTTATGTCTCATTTCACTGTCCGACCATGAATGAGAAGTCGTCCTTCTGAGTGTGACCAGCCGAAGGTCAAACTATCATAGACTTTCCGAAGCAGAAACACATAGAGATGTCTGTATACGATCCCTGCATGAGATTTCTATGGATCAGTCACACAACAAATACATCAATACAGATTCACACGTGTGTATTATGGCCAAGTGTCCCGTCTTGACTGCAGCTTTACTGACCTGGACTCAGCATCATTGGGGTCTGCAATGTGTGAGATCAGGTCAGTCGCCCCTCTGGTCAGGGTGGGACACTTTGGTGTAATTACCTGTTGTGTAAGTGACCTAAGACAGACAGCGCCTACCCCATAAGATGACCCATGTATTGCAAAAAAGATTCCGACCATATTGACCATACTTACCACTGGGCATATGTGGTGGCCCGGTACCGTATTACATACCGTACCTAGTGTAGAGGTCCCCAAAGTCAGAGTAACTACGCTCAGGTAGGGTCCCTCAGGTGGGACAGCCCCTAGTCGCCTCTTCTTAAGTCTAATTATCTAATTTTAATATATGTATATATATTTCGTAATAGTATAAATAGAATAATGTATAGTACTTACCTTGTTTAGCGTCGCAGGACCTTCGGTCATGTGACCATGAAAATCTCCTCTATGGTTTGTTGGAGGACCTAAGGAGGTCCTTGGGTTACGTGTTACCCATAGATCTTTGTAATGGTGATTGACATCAGTAATGGACCAATTAGCACTAGTCTAGCCCCTGCCCATATAAGGGAGCTGTAGCCAATTATCGCTTTCTTGGGTTGCTGCTATCATGGATGCCAGACAAGCAGGACGGATCTACGCAACTTTCAAAGACATGCTAGGCCTCAAAAACCTACCGGCCTCAGCAGAACTAAAACCGTGAGTTCTAATCTACCCCCGCTAAAGCTAGCATGACTACTGGACTGCAATTAATCCCCTAAATCCAGGGGAACAGCGCATAATACTTAAAGACTCTAAATTGCTAAAGTCCCAACCTTTGTCAATCTCCAAAGAAAGCACTTGTATGCATTGAGACTGTTCCGTTATTGAAGCTTGCAGAAAACCTTCAGTAAAAGTTATACTTGTTTTCAGAAAACTCTCCAGTTGTGGACATTCTATTATTCTCTACCTCCCTCGCTTTTGGTAAGCGAGGCGATAGGAAAAGCATTACTGAGGAGCCCTCACCCTGGCGTCACGAATAGCAAAAGTTAAGCGATCAATAAGTCCTATCAATGCAAATATGGTACCGTTAAAAACTTCAGATCACGGCGTAAAAAATTTGCCCTCATACCGCCCCATACACGGAAAAATAAAAAAGTTATAGGGGTCAGAAAATGACAATTTTAAACGTATTAATTTTCCTGCATGTAGTTATGATTTTTTCCAGAAGTACGACAAAATCAAACCTATATAAGTAGGGTGTCACTTTAATCGTATGGACCTACAGAATAAAGATAAGGTGTCATTTTTACAGAAAAATGTACTACGTAGAAACGGAAGCCCCCAAAAGTTACAAAATGGCATTTTTTTTTTCAATTTTGTCGCACAATGATTTATTTTCCGTTTCACCGTAGATTTTTGGGCAAAATGACTGACGTCATTACAAAGTAGAATTTGTGGCCCAAAAAATAAGCATCATATGGATTTTTAGGTGCAAAATTGAAAGAGTTATGATTTTTTAAAGGCAAGGAGCAAAAAACGAAAATGCAAAAACGGAAAACCCCCCGGTCCTTAAGGGGTTAACTACCGCACAGCTACACTCCCCATACCCTACATCCTCCTGGCTACCACACATAATAACTTCACAATGCCACCAGTAAGGGGGTTATCCTGCATTATTAAAATATATAGAATTACATTTCAGCATCAGTGTGTGTGTTTTTCACTTTTTTTTCCTATTTTAAAAAAATATATTTTAGGTACTACTACTACTCCCAGCACGGAACACACTGTTCCATGATAGGAGTAGTAGTTCCTGTACTAATAGACAGTTCGCCCCGGGTGTCACTCCTGACACCAGATGCGATGTCCATAATATAGCAGAGATGCGGAGCTGCTCTATACAGCGCTCACATCTCTGCACTATACTCCGGCCAGTGATGTGAATAGAAAACTACTCATTCATATTTCCCACCCAGAGTGGTGATTGGCCGGATGGTTGCAGCCAATCACAGCTCTCTGCCGGAAATATGAATGAGTGATGTTCTATTCATATCACGGAGTGCAGGAGAAAGCCGCTCCACATCTCTGCTATAGATAGGACGATCCCATTGGGTGTCAGGAGTGATACCCGCTGTGATCTGTCTTGAACTGCAGGTACTACTACTCCCAACATGGAGCACACTCTGCTCCCTGCTGGGAGCTGTAGTACCTGCATTAATAGACAGATCGCCCATGTCACTCCTGACACCCACTGTGATCCTCCTGTATAATGTGTAGATGTGGCGGCCGCTCTTCTATGGTCCCCTGCACTGAGGTATATATACACATATTCATATTTCCCACAGAAAGTTGTGAGTGGCTGGAACCATCTGTCCAATCACAGCTCTCTGCGGGAAATATGAATAAAAAAACAAACAAAAAACAAGTGGAAACCTAGCCTTAGAGTCCTCACAACGTCCTTCACTGCTGGAGCGAAAGCTTCACCAACATCTTCAGTCAGATTTTCCTGGAAGATGTTATGTTATAGATGACAGTATATACTCCAATCAGAAATATAAAAAGATAGGTAGATACATAGATAGACAAAAATATATATATTTTTTTATAACAAATTAAAACAATCCATAAAGATTTCCATACTCCCTCCTGGAGGTCTATGAACTCCACTGACTTCTCTGGGAAGAATCCTGATCCTAGAATCTAATGTTACTCATACACGGAGCGCTGAGAACTCTTCCCTCACCCCTACGAGCAGGAATCTTGTGGAAACGAATAGACGGGATCTATGAGGTGATCGTCCGCATTATTCTTTGGTTGTTACATAGTCTACAATGTGGTTGAGGATATAGAGGATGTATAATAATTCTAATATTCTGTACAACAATCTGATATAGTGATGGAGCGCATCGATAAGATGGAGGATGATCATATCTAAGACTCTTTTATATAATCATTTTTATAGATATTTATGTTATGGACTGAAGACTCTTACCAATGTATCGTCAGATCCCACCAAGTCATCCAAGACAGCACCAATCATCCTTGCCCAGCAGGAGTGAGATGGCACTGGTGCCATCCCACGATCGCTGTGATTGGTCGGCCAAGAAAGCATCCTGCTAGGGTCGGGTGAGCGATGCGGGCCTCATCTCAGTGGCTAACTCAAAATTATAGATCACAAGGATCAATGACCCTAGTGAGGGGTGGACTAAAGATATGTTTATTTATTTACACAGGTAAAGTAGGCAAGAGAGATCGGCACTGCTCAGTCTGTGACGTTTAAGTGGGACTAGTGGAAAAAGGGATAACTGGGTGGGCTGCTTCTGTGAAACCTTGGTGGTGCTCTGACTTGACACTAAGCAATAGTCTTGTAACAGTAGAACAAAAAAGAGAAGTCGGCGACTCACCGGAGTTGATTTTCAAGCAGTTTCTTCTTTATTAATACTCACATACATGGGGAGAGAAAGACGTACAGGGGGTACAGCTGTCTGGCAACGGGACCGTTTCACATGTTTCACATGCTTCGTCTGGCCTGAGCTGAATAACTAACACGTGACTATAAATACAGGTAGGGACCTCCTATTAACCTATCACCTGCTGACACGTGGTCAGTGACGGACAAGATGGGCGGTAGCTAAAATAGTACTGGTCCATCTATAGAAGTTAAAATCATGTAATACAAGACTGTATAGAAAAATACCTTTAAAAACAAGGAGCTAAATCGACTCGGTCATTCAGACCCAAAGGGCCGGTTGCTTCCGTTTTTAAAATCCAATAGGTTTCTCTCTGAAGTAAATACTTATCACGTGACATACCTGGTCTATGTTCCACTCTTTCTATTCCCGCAAAGGATATGGCCTCTGGATTCGCTCCGTGCGCTTCCACAATGTGGTTAATCAGACGCGGCGCACCCTTTCGGGTACGTAAAGAATAAATATGTTCGCGTATGCGATTAAATAAAGGTCTGATAGTTTTTCCCACATAGAAAAAGCCGCACGGGCAAAATATTACATACACTACATATTTTGTGCGGCAAGTAATGAGGGTATTTACCGTATGTGTTACGGATCCTATGCGCATAGTTTTTAGACCATTATTCAGTTTACAAAAATTACAACTTTTGCATTGATAGTTACCTACAGGAACAATATCATTAAACCAAGATCCTTTTGTAGTTTTAGATTTCTTTGTGTGATTTTTCAAAGCATCTCCCAGTGTTTTATTTTTTTTATATGCTATTAGTGGTTTCCTTTTTGCTTCATTTCTCAGGTCCTCGTCGCCTTCTATTATAAACCAATTTCTCCTGATCACTTGCTCGATCACTTTATTCACTAGTGAATTTTTGAATGTAAATATAAACCTCTTATCATCCTCTTTTTTCTTTCTTTTATTCTTAGACTCTCTTTTTAAATTGTCTGCTCTTTTTCTAGCTGTTATTCACATTGTATCGGGACATTTCCTTTCTTTTAATCTTATTTGTAATTCATCTGCTTGAACTCTATACATATTTTCTGATGTGTTATTTCTTTTGAGCCGGACAAATTGTCCATAAGGGATTCCCTTTTTAACACATTCAGGGTGCGAGCTTTCGTAGTGTAGTATTGTGTTTTTGGCTACACTTTTTCGGTAACCTTGGCTTGTTATTTTATTTTCTGTTACTAACAAGCGAACGTCCAGAAATTCTATTGATTCTCCCCCAACTTGAGACGTAAAAGACATATTCATATCATTAATGTTATTTAGATATGTGACACATTCCTGGAATTGGGACTCTGTCCCTGACCAGATTATCAAGATGTCATCCACGAATCTCGAATATGACTGGATGTATTGAATAAAGGGATTTTTACTAGAATAAACATAACTATTTTCTAGCATCGCTAGGAAGATATTGGCGTACGTACAGGACACCGGTGTCCCCATCGGGGTCCCGGTGTCCTGTCTGTACCAATCCTCCTCATATTTAAACGTGCTGTTCGTCAGAATAAAATATAGAGATTCACAGACGAAGTTAATATACTCAGCTGTTTTGTCAGTGCTTTCCAAAAAATGTCGTACTGCCCGCACCCCCGCTTCATGGGGGATGCGGGTATATAAACTTACGACGTCAATTGAACATAATAACCATCCTGTCTCCCATTTTAAGTCACCCACTAACTGAAGTAAGTGCTGGTTGTCCTTTATGTAAGCTGGTATAGCTGTTAATAGAGGACATAATAACCAGTCAGTATAGTGGGATAAATGTTCGGTGACGGAGCCCACCCCCGAGACTATTGGTCTGCCCGGGGGGGGGGGGGGGGGCTCTGTCCCTTATGTACTTTGGGGAAATGATACCATGATGGTGATTTGGGCATGTCTGGAATCAGTTTCTCCGCATTTCTCTTAGATAATATACCTTCTGTTATTTTTCTGTGAAGGAAAGATTTTAAGTCATTAAGTATTTTAAATGTGCGATCTTTCTTGAGGGGGGTGTATGTAGAAGTATCCTTTAATTGCCTTTCGGCTTCTTTGTTATACATTTCCTTGTACATAAGGACTACACTACCCCCTTTATCAGCTCTTATAATAACTAGATCATCCCTTGATTTTAACTCTCTGAGAGCTTGAGTTTCCTTAGGTGTCAAATTTGGGTGCTTATTCTGGTAAATTATAGATTTTACATCTTTCAACACTGCATTTTTAAAGAAATCAAGGTGGCCACCTGGTTGAATGGGAGGGTTAAAGTTAGACTTTTCACCTTTCGTAAAATTTTGTATTTCTACTGTATTCTTTAATTCTACATCGGCAAAGTCTGATGCTAAAAAAACTATGCATTCTCTTTCCAAATCACTACATTCGCCTGGAAAGAAACCCAGATCACCTATACATGCGGGTAAGTCACCTTCACATATGTCATGCTCATATGGTTTTTTGTTCACAAAATACTTATGTAAATGAATGTCTCTCAGGGATTTAGCTAGATCTATTTCGAATTGCACTGCGTCGAAACTTTCCGTTAGTCCAAAGTTCAAACCTCTTGATAGCAGAGATATAACCTCGTCTGGGAATTCTTCTTTAGTAAGATTTATTACATTAGATATAAATTTTGGTGGTTCCAGGGGGGTATCTTTCTCTTTCTCTGATCTCTTGGTAATCTTCCTTCTGCTCCTCCTTGTGTGTTTCTTCCTAAAGGGACCTCGGCTTGGCGTGGGTTACGTTCATTTTGTGGAGTTGAGGTTGCGTTTTCATTGCGATTTTCTGGTTTATTTTTGTTGGAAGCGCACGGAGCGAATCCAGAGGCCATATCCTTTGTGGGAATAGAAAGAGTGGAACATAGACCAGGTATGTCACGTGATAAGTATTTACTTCAGAGAGAAACCTATTGGATTTTAAAAACGGAAGCAACGGCCCTTTGGGTCTGAATGACCGAGTCGATTTAGCTCCTTGTTTTTAAAGGTATTTTTCTATACAGTCTTGTATTACATGATTTTAACTTCTATAGATGGACCAGTACTATTTTAGTTACCACCCATCTTGTCCGTCACTGACCACGTGTCAGCAGGTGATAGGTTAATAGGAGGTCCTTACCTGTATTTATAGTCACGTGTTAGTTATTCAGCTCAGGCCAGACGAAGCATGTGAAACATGTGAAACGGTCCCGTTGCCAGACAGCTGTACCCCCTGTACGTCTTTCTCTCCCCATGTATGTGAGTATTAATAAAGAAGAAACTGCTTAAAAATCAACTCCGGTGAGTCGCCGACTTCTCTTTTTTGTTCTACTGTTACAAGTTTATTTATTTACCTCAACTCAGCCCAAAAGGACTGAGCAAAAAGTCCATTCACATTTCACATTATTGTTTAATCACTTATAAGTAAAAGTTAAGTTTTATCAAAGTGAGGGATAAAAAGTGGACTTTTTGCTCAGTCCTTTTGGGCTGAGTTGAAGTAAATCATCTCAGTGGAGGCTTCAGGGTCAGAGGCGGCTGCGGCATCCAGGCTCCAGAGGCAGTGGCGGGATCCGGAGGGGGCGGCAGGATTTGCAAGTGTAGTGATTGGCGGCGGCAGCAGCAGGAGGTGAGGCCTGTGTGCCTCCAGCCGTTGAATTATTACAACTCCCAGCATGAACAGCGAAAAGGCATGCTGGGAGTTGTAGTCATGCAACAGCTGGAGGCACATGACTACAGCTTTCATTATGCCCTTTGGCTGTCCGCGCATGATGGGACTTGTAGTTATGCAACAGCTGGAGGAACACTTTTTGCTTGAAAAAAATAAGGGCCTCCAACTGTTGCATAACTACAACTCCCAGCATGCACGGACAATCAAAAGGCATGCTGGGCATTTTAGTTATGCAACAGCTGGAGGCACACAACTATAACTTTCAGAGCCTTCAACTGTTGCATAACTACAACTCCAAGCATGCACGGACAGTCAAAAGGCATGCTAGGCGTTGTAGTTAGGCAATCGCTAGAGGCCCTTCTTTTCTATCAAAAAGTGGGCCTCCAGCTGTTGCATAACTACAACTCCTAGCATGCACGGACAGCCAAAGGGCATGCTGGGGGTTATAGTTATGTACCTCCAGCTGTTGCATAACTACAACTCCCAGCATGCCCTTTGGCTGTCCGTACATGCTGGGAGTTGTAGTTAAACAACTAGAGCACTTGGTGGGTCTACAGTAAGTTTCCCGCACAGAGTTTGAGTTGTGGAAAATCCGCCGTGGCTCAAACTTGTTGTAAACCCGACCGTGTGTACTTACTGTAAAAAAAAACACCTACACTATACTACACTACACTACACTGACACAAAATAAAGTGTAAAACACTACATATACAGCCACACTTACACAATTACTCCACGCTCCCCCCACCCCCAAATAAAAATGCCTTGTATGACACTGTTTCCTAAACAGAGCCTCCAGCTGTTGCAAAACAACAACTCCCAGCATACACGGACAGCCATTGACTGTTCAGGAATGCTGGGATTTGTAGTTTTGCAACAGCTGGAGGCACACTGTTTGGGAAACTCTACTGTAGGTTATGCAAATCCCTCATATAGGCCTCAAATGTGCATGGTGCCCTTTTGTATTTCATGGCAATAGTTTAGTGCCACATATGGGGAATTTTTGTCCTCGGGAGAAATTGTGTTATGGATTTTGGGGGCTTTTTCTCCTTTTACCCCTTATGAAAAAAAAAATTGGAGGCTACACCAAATTGTAGCCTCAAAAAGTATAAAAAAAAGCCTTAAAAAAATTTGAACACAATTTATTTAGGGTATGGAAATACCCCTTATGTGGAGGTAAAGTGCTCTGCGGGCGCACTACAGGGCTCAGAAGAGGAGGAGCAAAATTTGGTATTTGAAGAGAGAATTTAGCTGGAATTGAAGGCCATGTGCGTTTACAAAGCCCCTATGGAGCCAGAACAGTGGACTTTTCCACTAAAACCATTTGGAATCGGAATCGTTATCATTGTAGAATATATTGTTTTTATTCTTTATTTTTAACAAAAGAAGAAACTTTTTCTTACCAGTGTTTCTATAGTTTGTTTATCATCTTGATTTTTTTCTTTCTGCAATAAAAGAACAATAAACAGGAATGATCTATAGAGATAAAATGTCTGGAAATTCACCTCCTATCATTATGGTGGGAAGAGGTGACAAGGGGCTGAAGTGACCTTGTATGATGGTGCCTGGGGCTGAGCCGTCCATCAGATCATCACCTCCACTATGGGTGAACCAGATGGATCTCTGTTATATGGGATGTAGCTAAGAAGAAATTTTTCCAATTTTTTTATTCTTAGGGACAAAAAATATGAAAGTGAATTTCAACCCTTTCCTGTCATGTGGGGAAATACGTTAATGCGAAATGAGGAATATTTACATCATGTCACATCAACCATCTTAGAAGTGAGTCCAGGATCTGCCCTTGCCTCATAATCAGAAATGGCTGCAATAATCAGGCAGGACTGACCTCTAATGGCAGCGACGATCTTGCCAATGCCTCAGTTTCAGATTTCTAGACATCTGCTTAGAAGAACCCATGGTGCTGATTGTTGGGGCAAGGTCAGATGAGTCTGGGCATTTAAAACCTTCTGAGATTGACATCACCTGGTCTTCCCAGATGATGATTGAGAACAATCCATGACACTGGCAGGTCTCAGCTTTGCAAAGGGGGCAGTGCATGTTGTAAATTCTGCAGGGTGCCCAAACTTTTGCAGATGCCATTTTTTTGTTTTCTGTTATTTTGAAAGTGTAAATGATGGAAATAAAATCTTACTTTTGTTGACATATTATAAAAATGTCTAATTTGATGCCTTTTGGAGATTTTTCCATCTTTCCTTGGCTTCTTTATGCACATTAATACAAATTTTTACCTGGGGTGCCCAAACTTTTGATCCCCACTGTAATGTAATTTGATGTGAAAATTAAATTTTTACATTACCCATTCTGCCGATCATCGACCTGGCGGCCCTCCGCCAGGCAAGATACCACCTGTTCCAACCCCTGCCCCTCAGTGCCCCCTTGATTATGAAAGTACGAATGTTTCATTTAATCAATTATGGTTCATTGCTGTTGCTCCAACATGTTTCATTGGATTCTTGTGATAATTCCACAGGTCATATGACGTCGAGTGCCAAAGGGCCTCAGTCTTGAAAAAATTACAACCCCTAAGATTAAAAGATGAATGTTGAAATCTCTATTGAAGATGTATGTCAGCTAGTGCTACCATCAAAACGTTTTTTGGCCCAGGCCCAGCAGCAACAGTAAGCCAAGTAGTTCCTGAAACACACAGAGTGGAGCAGGAAGCAGCACACAAGAGGGGTTCAAAACCCCTAACATTAAAAGGTGAAAGTTTAAAGCTCTATTGAAGATGCATGTTAGCTAGTGCTACCATCAAAAATTTAAGACCCAAGCCCAGAAGCATCAGTAAGCCAAGTAGTTCCTGAAAGACACAGGAGCCTTCCGGCACAGGCATCAGCAGTACACCCGAGGGTTTCTTAACCCCTTACATTGAAAGATCAATGTTGAAATCTCAATTAAGCATTTATGTTAGCTAGTGCTACCATAACATATATTGAGCTAATATCCCAGTCCCAGCAGCATCAGAAAACGATATATTGGAGGAATGACACAGCCTGGAGGTGGGGAAAGCATAAGGAGCCCATATAGTGTCTGAATGGTACAGCCTGAAAGTGGCTGAAGCATGAGGAGACCATATAGTGGCTGAATGACACAGCGTGGAGGTGTTGGCAGCATGAGGAGACCATATAGTGGCTAAATGGCACAGCCAGGAGTTGGCAGCAGCATGAGTAGACACTAGGCCTTCACAATCCCTAAGAAAAAGATGAATTCAGAAATTTAAACCGAAGATTTTGGATATCTGGTGCTACCTACCATAAGACAAATTTTTATTCCAAGACCCAGGCCCAGCAGCAGTATCAGTAAACCATATATTGCCTGAATGACACAGCCTGGAGTTGG
Organism: Hyla sarda; assembly: GCF_029499605.1. Lineage (NCBI taxonomy): Eukaryota > Metazoa > Chordata > Amphibia > Anura > Hylidae > Hyla > Hyla sarda. Next base: position 471,149 of record NW_026607617.1, read on the forward strand.
CTGAAGCATGAGGAGACCCCAGGACTTCACAATCCCAAAGAAAAAACACAAGAATTTTGGAAATTTAAAATGAAGATTTTGGATGACTGGTGCTACCTACCATAACAAAAAAATGTATTCCCAGACCCAGCAGCGGTATCAGTAAACCATATATTACCTGAATGACACAGCCTGGAGTTGGCTGAAGCATGAGGAAACCATTGAAATGTATGATTTTTTTAATTTAAATTTAAGATTTTGACATTTAAATTAATGATTTTGAAATTTAACTTTTAACTCCCAAGTTTTAGTGTCCAGTACCCCGGCATGTGGGTACAAAGGGACAAATCTAAAAAGCCCCCACAGGGCCCATGTGGCCTTGAGATGTAGGTGTAACGTCTCCATTGCACTGACCATCCATTGTTTCCAACACTTTTCGCCAAGGAAAACTATGTGAAGAACAGCGTGACACCGCCGTGCCCTGCACACATGGTATGCTGAAGGGCCACTAAGACTTGTCCGGGCAGTGGAGGCTGAGGACACGGTGGAGGATGAGGAGGCGGAGTCGCACACTGTCACAGGACCAACGGGCTAACAGAGTGGAGGAGGAAGCGACGTGACCTGTCCAAGTTGGGGTTGTGGCTGTGCAGGAACCACATTCACCCAGTGAGCCATAATGGACATGTATTGTCCCTGACCATAGTAACAGCTCCAGACGTTGGCCCTGCCGTGCACTTTGGTACACACCGACAGGCTCAAGGACTGGCCCACCTTCTCTTTAACAAAATTGTGAAGGGCTGGTACCGTACTGCCTTCTTCGCAAAGAAATGACGACTTTGTACTCTCCACCTCGGCTCGGCACAAGCCATCAATTCTCTGAAAGGTGCAGAGTCCACCACTTGAAAAGGGAGGGACTGCAACACCAGCAACATGGACAGGAGCACATTCAACTTCTGCGCCGTTGGATGAGTGGTCGCATACAATTGTCTCTTGGACATGGCTTCACCGATGGATTGTTGGCAGAATGGCTGACTAAAAGCGGGAGAAGCAGGAGCGACAGAAGGAGGGTTTGACACACAGCTCCCTTCGGCTGAGGTGGTGGAGCCTTGGCTGGATGAAGGAGGGAGCGGATGGCCACTGGGTGATGCAGCAGGCTGGATCACTACCTCGGAGCCCCGGTTCTCCAAGGCCGCTTTATGGTGGCGAAGCATGTGTTGACGCAGGGCCGTGGTGCCGACATTGGGACCCTGGCCACGCTTTACCTTCTGCCGACATATCTTGAATGTGGCTACGTGAACCTCCTCCGGATGCCTGATGAAAAACTTCCACACCTCTGAGTAGCTGATTTTCCCACCTACAGTCCGCACTAATTGACTGCTACTGGCGCCATCTGCAGGAACCCCTGTTCCATTACCTCCCAGAAAGGTAGGCTGCCGCGAAGCAAGTGATCTCCCCCGGGCACATTTTGGCTCCTGAATTTCCACTACTGCCACCACGCGGACTGCCAACCGTGCTACCGCCTTGCTGGCCCAGCTGCTGTTTCATGGGCTGCCTGCAACTCTCTTCTCCTGATGATGATGAAACCAGTTCTGCACATGGCTCCCAATTGCGATCGGCTTCATCATCATCAACAAGTGTCTGCTTGTCACTGATGTCCTCCTCAGGTTCCCCAACAGTGTCTGCTTCAGGACCCTGAACCTCATCACTACTTGGCCTCCTAGCGGAGCAAACGGCGCATGTCTCTTCCCCTTCTTGGCTGTCCAGTAGCTGCTGACTGTCCTCTATTAGATCGTCCTCAGTAAATAGTGGAGCTGAACCCAAAGCATGAGATTCCCTTTAGGAGAGGGAACAGCATAGGACAAAGGCAATGGGAGGACAGGGACTGCTCCCGGGCCATACCAACTGAGGGTTGTGTCTGAGGAACCCACCGACTGTTGACTGGGGGTGTCAGATGTCACTTGTGATGATGTGGATGAGCGTGTCAACCAATCGGTAACGGCAGATGGGTTGCTTGTGGAGACACGACCGCTGGTTGATAACGGGAGCTCAGGCCTCTCGCTGCGACTCCTGCTGCCACTCGCCCCAAGTCTGCTGCCAACTCTGCCTGACGTATGTAGGCCTCTTCCACTCCTCTGGGCACATCCTGGCACTTCTCTGCCTGACATACTTAGTGCGTTTATGAGGGTATTACAATACACTTCACTGCTCTTTAAACAGTATTTGTCTAGAAAAGCAGCAGGTGATTACTTTTGCTTGGACTTTCACAGTATATAGGCCCTTGACAGATTAACAGGTACCAAATGGTACACTACTTGGATGTACGTATGCGGTATGCACTGATGAGGGCAGAAAAATGCGCTACAATACGCCAGAAAACTCTGTATTTTTGTAAAACACAAGCCAGTTATTACTTTTGCCAGCACTTTCCCTGTATCTAGACTTGTTACAGATACAAAATAGTAGACGGCTTTGATGTAGGCATGTGGTATGCATGTATAAATATATATATGCAGAAAAATGCATTACAGTCCGCTGAAAAAACATATTTTTGCACAGCAGCAAGACACAACAGTGCACCACACAAAAAAAGAAAAATGTGTATTAAACCCAAAATTAAACTCTGTCACAGAGTATTAACAATGGTGTGAACTGGTTTTTATACCGTCTACAGACTAGTATAAGCAGCAGATGATTTCTTGTGGGAAAAATACACAGATTTGCGCTGAAAAATCTTTCCTGCCTCCTGTGATAAGGTTCATGAAGTTCAGGCAGCTTGTTGATATGTATGAGGCAATGAACAGCTATCTGCCCCTCTGATGAAATGCTGAATGAAGTGACTGGGAGGTTAATGGCGTCAAAATCCTTCTCAGTGACAACAAGTAAAGCACTGCACTGCTCTCTGTCCACAACGCTGATGTGACTAGCAGTTGGCAGTGGAATGCTGCGGTATGATCAATTCAGCATCTCTATGTAACACACACAGACACGCAGTCTGTCCTATCTCTGCAGTGTATGGGGCATGAAATGAGCAGCCGCAAGATGGCTGCCGATTATATAGGGCTGTGACATCACAGGGGTCAATGAATGCTGATAGGCTGCATCCCGCATGTGATTCAGGGTCATCACACTTACCTCCCTTACCCGCCTCCTCAGCATCCCCTGCCCCATGTACTGACATATGGATCTGCCATTTTAGGTGTCCCGGAGCCTGGAACGCTGTTAAATGGAGTTTAATGAAGCGATTCGCGCAATAGAATCGCGCCGATATTCGCATTCATTGCCAATCGAATAAATCATGAAATTCGTAATGAACTCAGGTTCGTCTGCTTTGATTCGCTCATCTCTAGCGATGACGGCGAGAGGGTCCCTTGTGGACACCTCCACAGCAATGTCCCACCTGTGCAACTGCTGATTGGCCGTCTGACGTGTTGACCCCAGCTACAAGGAAGAGGACTGTAACGGAGGACGGAGCAGGATACCGGAGGCATCGGGGGAGCAGCTGGAGGTAAGTCTGGTTATTGTGATATAATGCCGTCAGCCTGGGCACGTGTACCACCACATAAACCCTTAAGGGCCAAGACAAGGCTGTGTCAGTAAAGGCTTAAATGGTTTATTTTTTGGCCAATAGAAAATGCTCCACACTTGTCCATCTCCGATACAAGAGGTTCCCACAACCAGGTTTCTATTTGTTACTGGTCACCTGATGGCGCAATTTTTATATTAATACAAAACCACCTATTTAAAAGTATTTTTTTAATTTTTTTAGTTATGGTCTATGGATGGTAGTGGATACTGGTGGCACTGTTATAGATGTGACCATCCATAACTCTCTCTATTCTTCCTTAACTCCTTAAGGACTCAGGCCGTACCTGTGCGCCCTGGTCCCGTTAACAGGGTTTAATGTGTTCTCACAAGCAGGGAACGCTTCAAACCCCATGGGTCCCGACTATTCCCAGTCGGGACCCAGGGTTAATGCAGAGCATGGCTGATCGGACTGATGTCTGGCATTAACCCTTTAGACGACGTGATACTTTTATGGCGCTGCATTCCTGGATCACCATGTCTCCTGAAGCGGTGATTGGGCCAGGATGGCTGCTGTCATATCCTGAGACCCCCCCTTTTTTGCAATTGTTGTGAATCATGGCTTTTCCGGGCCATTCGGGTCACTTGTGACCCGGAAAATAAGATTGATTGGTGCTGTCCAAGACAGCACCATCACCCTTGCCCAGCAGGAGTGAGATGGCACTGGTGCCACCCCACGATCGCTGTTATTGGTCGGCCGAGAAGGGCCAACCACAGCTCCTGCTAGGTTCCGGTGAGCGATGCGGGCCTCCTCTCAGTGGCGGCTTTGGGGTCAGTGGTGCGGGATCTGGGCTCCAGAGGCAGCGGTGGGATCTGGAGGGGGTGGCAGGATCTGCAACTGTAGTGAACCGCAGCGGCAGCAGGAGGAGGTGAGGCCTGTGTGCCTCCTGCTGTTGAATTATTACAGCTCCCAGCATGCACAGCCAAAGGACAAGTCATGCAACAGCTGGAGGCACTCGACTACAACTTTCAGCATGTCCTTTGGCTGTCTGTGCATGCTGGGAGTTGTATTGGTGTGCCTCCAGCTGTTGTATAACTCCTATTCCCAGTATGCCCTTCGGCTGTCTGCGTATGATGGGAGTTGTAATTATGCAATAGCTGGAGGAACACTTTTTGCTTGAAAAAAAGGGCCTCAAGCTGTTGCATAACTACAGCGCCCAGCATGCCTTTTGATATCTTGTGAACAACATAAACCCTAGGGGAGTAAATGTGTTAGAAATAGGAGAAAACCAATTTAGCTAATTAACACAGTTAGGTATATGATAAATGATAAGATGAAATACACAAATCACTGGGCCCAGATGACATGCATCTTAGGGTTTGTAGGAATTAAAGGGGTACTCTGGTGGAAAACATTTTTTTTAAATCAACTGGTGCCAGAAAGTTAAATAGATTTGTAAATTACTTCTATTTAAAAATCTTAATCCATCCAGTACTTATCAGCTGCTCTATGCTCTACATGAATTTTATTTCTTTCTGGAAATCTTTTCAGTCTGACCACAGTGCTCTCTGCTGACACCTCTGTCGATGTCAGGAACTGTCCAGAGCAGGAGCAAATCCCCATAGCAAACCTCTCCTGCTCTGGACAGTTCCTGACTTGGACAGAGGTTTCAGCAGAGAGCACTGTGGTCAGACTGAAAAGATTTCCAGAAAGAAATAACTTCTTCTTTAGTATACAGCAGCTGATAAGTACTGAAAGGATTAAGATTTTTAAATAAAAGTAATTTACAAATATACTTAACTTTGTGGCACCAGTTAATTTAAAAAAAATCTGTTTTCCACCGGAGTACCCCTTTAATTACTGTGCTAGACAGACCCATATTCCTTATAATTAAAGATTCTCTAATAACAGGGATTGTTCTACAGGACTGGTGCTCAGCAAACGTGGCACCAATATTCAAAAAGGGGTCAAAATGGATCCTGGGAACTACAGGCCTGTAAGTTTAACATTTTTGAGGGTTTTCTGAGAGACGCTATTCTGAAATATCTTAATAAAATGAACCTTCTGACACAGAAACAACATAGGTTCATGTGGGATCGGTCAGACTAATCTGATCATCTATGAGGAGGTCAAGTATAGATTGGGGGGGGGGGATGAGGTGTATGAGGGATTAGTCAGACTAATCTGATCATCTATGAGGAGGTCAAGTATAGATTGGGGGGGGGGATGAGGTGTGTATGAGGGATCGGTCAGACTAATCTGATCATCTATGAGAAGGTCAAGTATAGATTGGGGGGGGGGGGTGAGGTGTATGAGGGATTAGTCAGACTAATCTGATCATCTATGAGGAGGTCAAGTATAGATTGGGGGGGATGAGATGTGTATGAGGGATCAGTCAGACTAATCTGATCATCTATGAGGAGGTCAGGTATAGATTGGATCGGGGTGAGGTGTATGAGGGATCAGTCAGACTAATCTGATCATCTATGAGGAGGTCAGGTATAGATTGGATCGGGGGGAGGCCGTGTATGAGGGATCAGTCAGACTAATCTGATCATCTATGAGGAGGTCAGATATAGATTGGATCGGGGAGAGGTGTATGAGGGATCAGTCAGACTAATCTGATCATCTATGAGGAGGTCAGGTATAGATTGGATCAGGGTGAGGCCGTGTATGAGGGATCAGTCCGACTAATCTGATCATCTATGAGGAGGTCAGGTATAGATTGGATCGGGGTGAGGTGTATGAGGGATCAGTCAGACTAATCTGATCATCTATGAGGAGGTCAGGTATAGATTGGATCAGGATGAGGCCGTGTATGAGGGATCGGTCAGACTAATCTGATCATCTATGAGGAGGTCAGGTATAGATTGGGGGGGGATGAGATGTGTATGTGGGATCGGTCAGACTAATCTGATTATCTATGAGGAGGTCAGGTATAGATTGGATCGGGGTGAGGTGTATGAGGGATCGGTCAGACTAATCTGATCATCTATGAGGAGGTCAGGTATAGATTGGGGGGGGATGAGATGTGTATGTGGGATCGGTCAGACTAATCTGATCATCTATGAGGAGGTCAGGTATAGATTGGATCGGGGTGAGGCCGTGTATGAGGGATCGGTCAGACTAATCTGATCATCTATGAGGAGGTCAGGTATAGATTGGGGGGGATGAGATGTGTATGAGGGATCGGTCAGACTAATCTGATCATCTATGAGGAGGTCAGGTATAGATTGGGGGGGGGGTGAGGCCGTGTACGAGGGATCAGTCAGACTAATCTGATCATCTATGAGGAGGTCAGGTATAGATTGGGGGGGGATGAGGTGTATGAGGGATCGGTCAGACTAATCTGATCATCTATGAGGAGGTCAGGTATAGATTGGGGGGGGGATGAGGTGTATGAGGGATCGGTCAGACTAATCTGATCATCTATGAGGAGGTCAGGTATAGATTGGGGGGGGGATGAGGTGTATGAGGGATTGGTCAGACTAATCTAATCATCTATGAGGAGATCAGGTATAGATTGGATCGGGGTGAGGCCGTGTATGAGGGATCAGTCAGACTAATCTGATCATCTATGAGGAGGTCAGGTATAGATTGGGGGGGGATGAGGTGTATGAGGGATCGGTCAGACTAATCTGATTATCTATGAGGAGGACAGGTATAGATTGGATCGGGGGTGAAGCCGTGTATGAGGGATCAGTCAGACTAATCTGATCATCTATGAGGAGGTCAGGTATAGATTGGGGGGGGTGAGGTGTGTATGAGGGATCGGTCAGACTAATCTGATCATCTATGAGGAGGTCAGGTATAGATTGGGGGGGGGGATGAGGTGTGTATGAGGGATCAGTCAGACTAATCTGATCATCTATGAGGAGATCAGGTATAGATTGGGGGGGGATGAGGTGTGTATGAGGGATCGGTCAGACTAATCTGATCATCTATGAGGAGATCAGGTATAGATTGGGGGGGATGAGGTGTGTATGAGGGATCGGTCAGACTAATCTGATCATCTATGAGGAGGTCAGGTATAGATTGGGGGGGGGGGGGTGAGGCCGTGTATGAGGGATCGGTCAGACTAATCTGATCATCTATGAGGAGGTCAGGTATAGATTGGATCGGGGTGAGGCCGTGTATGAGGGATCAGTCAGACTAATCTGATCATCTATGAGGAGGTCAGGTATAGATTGGGGGGGAGGAGGTGTGTATGAGGGATCGGTCAGAATAATCTGATCATCTATGAGGAGGTCAGGTATAGATTGGATCAGGGTGAGGCCGTGTATGAGGGATCGGTCAGACTAATCTGATCATCTATGAGGAGGTCAGGTATAGATTGGGGGGGATGAGATGTGTATGAGGGATCGGTCAGACTAATCTGATTATCTATGAGGAGGTCAGGTATAGATTGGATTAGGGTGAGGCCGTGTATGAGGGATCGGTCAGACTAATCTGATTATCTATGAGGAGGTCAGGTATAGATTGGATCGGGGTGAGGCCGTGTATGAGGGATCAGTCAGACTAATCTGATCATCTATGAGGAGGTCAGGTATAGATTGGATCGGGGTGAGGCCGTGTATGAGGGATCAGTCAGACTAATCTGATCATCTATGAGGAGGTCAGGTATAGATTGGGGGGGAGGAGGTGTGTATGAGGGATCGGTCAGAATAATCTGATCATCTATGAGGAGGTCAGGTATAGATTGGGGGGGGGTGAGGCCGTGTATGAGGGATCGGTCAGACTAATCTGATCATCTATGAGGAGGTCAGGTATAGATTGGGGGGGGGATGAGGTGTGTATGAGGGATCGGTCAGACTAATCTGATCATCTATGAGGAGGTCAGGTATAGATTGGGGGGGGGGGGTGAGGCCGTGTATGAGGGATCGGTCAGACTAATCTGATTATCTATGAGGAGGTCAGGTATAGATTGGATCGGGGTGAGGCCGTGTATGAGGGATCAGTCAGACTAATCTGATCATCTATGAGGAGGTCAGGTATAGATTGGATCAGGATGAGGCCGTGTATGAGGGATCAGTCAGACTAATCTGATCATCTATGAGGAGGTCAGGTATAGATTGGATCAGGGTGAGGCCGTGTATGAGGGATCAGTCAGACTAATCTGATCATCTATGAGGAGGTCAGGTATGGATTGGGGGGGAGGAGGTGTGTATGAGGGATCGGTCAGAATAATCTGATCATCTATGAGGAAGTCAGGTATAGATTGGGGGGGGGTGAGGTGCATGAGGGATCGGTCAGACTAATCTGATCATCTATGAGGAAGTCAGGTATAGATTGGATCGGGGTGAGGCCGTGTATGAGGGATTGGTCAGACTAATCTGATCATCTATGAGGAGGTCAGGTATAGATTGGGGGGGGATGAGGTGTATGAGGGATCGGTCAGACTAATCTGATCATCTATGAGGAGGTCAGGTATAGATTGGGGGGGGGGATGAGATGTGTATGAGGGATCAGTCAGACTAATCTGATCATCTATGAGGAGGTCAGGTATAGATTGGGGGGGGATGAGGTGTGTATGAGGGATCAGTCAGACTAATCTGATAATCTATGAGGAGGTCAGGTATAGATTGGATCGGGGTGAGGCCGTGTATGAGGGATCGGTCAGACTAATCTGATCATCTATGAGGAGGTCAGGTATAGATTGGGGGGGGGGGTGAGGTGTATGAGGGATCGGTCAGACTAATCTGATCATCTATGAGGAGGTCAGGTATAGATGGATCGGGGTGAGGCCGTGTATGAGGGATCGGTCAGACTAATCTGATCATCTATGAGGAGGTCAGGTATAGATTGGGGGGGGGGTGAGGTGTATGAGGGATCGGTCAGACTAATCTGATCATCTATGAGGAGGTCAGGTATAGATTGGATCAGGGTGAGGCCGTGTATGAGGGATCGGTCAGACTAATCTGATCATCTATGAGGAGGTCAGGTATAGATTGGATCGGGGTGAGGCTGTGTATGAGGGATCAGTCAGACTAATCTGATCATCTATGAGGAGGTCAGGTATAGATTGGGGGGGGTTGAGGTGTATATGAGGGATCGGTCAGACTAATCTGATCATCTATGAGGAGGTCAGGTATAGATTGGGGGGGGGGGATGAGATGTGTATGAGGGATCGGTCAGACTAATCTGATCATCTATGAGGAGGTCAGGTATAGATTGGGGGGGGGGGATGAGGTGTATGAGGGATTGGTCAGACTAATCTGATCATCTATGAGGAGGTCAGGTATAGATTGGATCAGGGTGAGGCCGTGTATGAGGGATCGGTCAGACTAATCTGATCATCTATGAGGAGGTCAGGTATAGATTGGGGGGGGTTGAGGTGTATATGAGGGATCGGTCAGACTAATCTGATCATCTATGAGGAGGTCAGGTATAGATTGGGGGGGGATGAGGCCGTGTATGAGGGATCGGTCAGACTAATCTGATCATCTATGAGGAGGTCAGGTATAGATTGGGGGGGGGATGAGATGTGTATGAGGGATTGGTCAGACTAATCTGATCATCTATGAGGAGGTCAGGTATAGATTGGGGGGGGTTGAGGTGTATATGAGGGATCGGTCAGACTAATCTGATCATCTATGAGGAGGTCAGGTATAGATTGGATCGGGGTGAGGCCGTGTATGAGGGATCAGTCCGACTAATCTGATCATCTATGAGGAGGTCAGGTATAGATTGGATCGGGGTGAGGCCGTGTATGAGGGATCGGTCAGACTAATCTGATCATCTATGAGGAGGTCAGGTATAGATTGGGGGGGGGGGGGATGAGGTGTGTATGAGGGATCAGTCAGACTAATCTGATCATCTATGAGGAGGTCAGGTATAGATTGGGGGGGGGGTGAGGTGTATGAGGGATCGGTCAGACTAATCTGATCATCTATGAGGAGGTCAGGTATAGATTGGGGGGGGGGGGTGAGGTGTATGAGGGATCGGTCAGACTAATCTGATCATCTATGAGGAGGTCAGGTATAGATTGGGGGGGGGTGAGGTGTATGAGGGATCGGTCAGACTAATCTGATCATCTATGAGGAGGTCAGGTATAGATTGGGGGGGGGGATGAGGCCGTGTATGAGGGATCGGTCAGACTAATCTGATCATCTATGAGGAGGTCAGGTATAGATTAGGGGGGGATGAGGCCGTGTATGAGGGATCGGTCAGACTAATCTGATCATCTATGAGGAGGTCAGGTATAGATTGGATCGGGGTGAGGCCGTGTATGAGGGATCGGTCAGACTAATCTGATCATCTATGAGGAGGTCAGGTATAGATTGGATCAGGGTGAAGCGGTGGATATTGTACATCTGGAGTTTTCTAAAGCATTTGATACTGTGATAAAAGGTTAGTACATAAATGAGGAGCTGGGACTGGGGGAGGACATATGTAAATAGGTTATAACCGGTCAGTGACAGGAAACAGAGGGTGAGTATCAATGGAACTTACTCTGGTTGGGTGACAGTTACTAGTGGGGACCACAGGGGGCAGTACTGGGTCCCTTTTTCAATATGTATATAAATTACCTTGTAGACCAGTGATTCTTAACCTGGGTTCAATCGAACCCCAGGGGTTCGGTGAGTCAGTCCCGGGGTTCAGCGGGGGAGGTCGCAACAGGACAGGCAAAGCAAGCAATTGCTTGGGGCCCCGAGCTGAACCGGTGTTTGCCCGTCGTGTAGCGGCGGGGCAATTTCCCCCATCACTATTAACTCCCTGCGGCCCCGCGTTAAGTTTAAAAACATAGAAACGAAGGCGCCGAGGACCAGAGGATAGATAAGGAGGAAGGCGCGCGCTGGCCAGCTTGGTAAGTGACCAGCGCCACGTCATCTTCGGTGCTCCGACCACTAGTCCCAAGACCTACTGCTATAGCCGGAGCGGTGGTTGGAGCACTGAAGTGGGGCAGTACACAGGCATACACTGTATATGGCTGGAGGCTGTATGTCTGTGGGGGAACACTGCCTACATTAGTGGTCTTCAACCTGTGGACCTCCAGATGTTTCAAAACTACAACTCCCAGCATGCCCGGACAGCCGTTGGCTGTCCGGGCATGCTGGCAGTTGTAGTTTTGCAACATCTGGAGGTCTGCAGGTTGAAGACCACTGGCCTACATAATGTGGGGGAACACTGCCTGCCTAATGTGGGGGAACACTGCCTGCCTAATGTGGGGGAACTCTGTCTGCCTAATGTGGGGGAACTCTGTCTGCCTAATGTAGGGGAACTCTGTCTGCCTAATGTGGGGGAACTCTGTCTGCCTAATGTGGGGGAACACTGCCAACCTAATGTGGGGGAACTCTGCCTAATGTGGGGGAACACTGCCTGCCTAATGTGGGGGAACACTGCCTGCCTAATGTGGGGGAACACTGCCAACCTAATGTGGGGGAACTCTGCCTAATGTGGGGGAACACTGCCTGCCTAATGTGGGGGAACACTGCCTGCCTAATGTGGGGGAACACTGCCTGCCTAATGTGGGGGAACACTGCCTGCCTAATGTGGGGGAACACTGTCTGCCTAATGTGGGGGAACTCTGTCGGCCTAATGTGGGAGGAACACTGCCTGCCTAATGTAGGGGAACTCTGTCTGCCTAATGTGGGGGAACTCTGTCTGCCTAATGTAGGGGAACTCTGTCTGCCTAATGTGGGGGAACTCTGTCTGCCTAATGTGGGGGAACACTGCCAACCTAATGTAGGGGAACTCTGCCTAATGTGGGGGAACACTGCCTGCCTAATGTGGGGGAACACTGCCTGCCTAATGTGGGGGAACACTGCCTGCCTAATGTGGGGGAACACTGCCTGCCTAATGTGGGGAAACACTGCCTGCCTAATGTGGGGGAACACTGCCTGCCTAATGTGGGGGAACTCTGTCTGCCTAATGTGGGGGAACACTGCCTGCCTAATGTGGGGGAACTCTGCCTGCCTAATGTGGGGGAACTCTGCCTGCCTTATGTGGGGGAACACTGCCATTGTTGCAAAAATGACATGAGAGTGGCACTTGCCAAGGTAAATATATACCTTTGAATTTGAAAAAATCACATTTTATTTTTCCAATTAAGAAGGGTTCAGTGAATGTGCATATGAAACTGGTGGGGTTCAGGACCTCCAACAAGGTTAAGAACCACTGCTGTAGAGGGATTTCAGAGGAGAATATTTTATTTGCAGATGACACTAAACTGGGTAGGGTGATTATCACAGAGGAGGATAACATAATATTACAGAGGGATCTGGGGAAGCTGGAGGCGCGGGATACAGACATGGCAAATGACGTTTAATGTGGATAAATGTAAGGTGATGGACTTGGGCCATAAAAATGAAATGTACAATGATGAACTGAATAATAAGACATTAGGTCAAACTTCTACTGAAAAAGACTTTGGGGACTGGTGGACAGTAAACTCTACTTTAGTGATCAGTGCCAGGCAGCGACTGCCAAGGATAACAAAGTCATGTGATGTATAGAGAGGGATAGAGGCTCAGGACAAGGACATAGTTACCTCTGTATAAATCATTAGTCAGACCACATATGGAGGATTGTGTACAGTTTAGGGCCCCTGTGTATAGGACATGACTGAACTGGAGAGGGGGCAGAGGAGGCGACAAAGATAATAATATGGGGGGATTACAGGACCAAGATAATAATGGTATGGGGGGGACTACTGGACCAGGATAATAATGATATGGGGGGGATTACTGGACCAGGATAATAATGATATGGGGGGGATTACTGGACCAGGACAGGCCTGAGGAAGCTGCGTTACGAGCATTATCCAAATAAAGAAGTCCGTTCTTATCTCTATGTCTTTCTGCCGATCCTGTTCAGCACTGCTTAAATTTCTGCCCCCCATTGGAAGTATCTATGTACTCTGTCCAATGTGGTTGAGGATATAGAGGATGTATAATAATTCTAATATTCTGTACAATAATCTGATATAGTGATGGAGCGCATCGATAAGATGGAGGATGATCATATCTAAGACTCTTTTATATAATCATTTTTATAGATATTTCATGTTTATGGACTGAAGACTCTTACCAATGCATCGTCAGTTCCCGCCACGTTATCCCACAGACAGCCGCCATCTTTCTAATAAAAACAGATGGAAAAGTCGACCATTAGTTTTGATAAGTTTATATTCTTCTGGTCACATGGTCTGAGTGTTCTGAGGTTTCTGTCGCTATTGATGGGATCAGGTAATGATAGTAAATTCAGGGGTCAGGGGGTCAAAATGGATCCTGGGAACAACAGGCCTGTAAGTTTAACATTTGTTGTAGGTAACATTTTTGAGGGTTTTCTGAGAGACCCTATTCTCAAATATCTTAATAAAATAAACCCTCTGACACAGCAACAACAAAGGTTCATGTGGGATCGGTCAGACTAATCTGATCATCTATGAGGAGGTCAGATATAGATTGGATCGGGGTGAGACTGTGTATGAGGGATCGGTCAGACTAATCTGATCATCTATGAGGAGGTCAGGTATAGATTGGATCAGGATGAGGCCGTGTATGAGGGATCGGTCAGACTAATCTGATCATCTATGAGGAGGTCAGGTATAGATTGGATCAGGATGAGGCCGTGTATGAGGGATCGGTCAGACTAATCTGATCATCTATGAGGAGGTCAGGTATAGATTGGATCGGGGTGAGGCCGTGTATGAGGGACCGGTCAGACTAATCTGATTATCTATGAGGAGGACAGGTATAGATTGGATCGGGGTGAAGCCGTGTATGAGGGATCGGTCAGACTAATCTGATCATCTATGAGGAGGTCAGGTATAGATTGGATCGGGGTGAAGCTGTGGATATTATATATCTGGACTTTTCTAAAGCATTTGATACTGTGATAAAAGGTTAGTACATAAATGAGGAGCTGGGACTGGGGGAGGACATATGTAAATAGGTCAGCAACTGGCTCAGTGACAGGAAACAGAGGGTGGGGGTCCATGGAAGTTACTCTGGTTGGGTGACAGTTACTAGTGGGGACCACAGGGGGCAGTACTGGGTCCCCTTTTCAATATGTATATAAATGACCTTGTAGAGGGATTTCAGAGGAGAATATTATATTTGCAGATGACACTAAACTGGGCAGGGTGATTATCACAAAGGAGGATAACATAATATTACAGAGGGAAGCTGGAGGCGCCGGGTAGAGATGAGCGAACTTTTCAAAATTTCGATTCGGCCGCTTCGGCCAATTCGCCAAATTTTCCCGAAAAGTTTGTTTCGATCCGAATTTATTCGCGGCGAATCGATGTTAAAAAAGGCTATTTCTAGCCTACATACAGCCTCTATAGGGGTATAGAACACTTTACTGTGTCCTAAAACGCATATGGAGTGTGCCGGGGTAGTGAAATAATACTGTTATTCAGAATAACATGCAGATTACCGGCATCGCTCTTAGAATCACTGCCGCACAGCAGCACAATGACAGAGCCTGGTAGTGGCATCAGTGTCAGGAGACCATATAGTGGCTGAATGGCATAGCGTGGACATGTTGGCAGCAAGAGGAGACCATTAGTGGCTGAATGGCACAGCGTGGATGTCAGGATTGGGCAGGCTGGAGGTGGATCCTCTGTGTCAGAGAGGGATTGGCGTGGACCGTGTCGGTGGACCGGTTCTAAGTTGCTACTGGTTTTCACCAGAGCCCGCCGCAAAGCGGGATGGACTTGCAGCGGCGGTAGCAACCAGGTCGTCTCCACCGGCAACGGCTCAACCTCTCTGACGGCTGAGATAGGCGCGGTACAAGGGATTAGACAAGAGCAAGCTCGGACGTAGCAGAAGGTCAGGGCAGGCAGCAAGGATCGTAGTCAGGGGCAACGGCAAGAGGTCTGGAACACAGGCTTGGAACACACAAGGAACGCTTTCACTGGCACAATGGCAACAAGATCCGGCAAGGAAGTGCAGGGGAAGTGAGGTAATATAGGGAAGTGCACTGGTGAAGACACTAATAAAACCCATGCGCCAATCAGTGGCGCACCGGCCCTTTAAATCGCAAAGACCCGGCACGCGCGTGCCCTAGGGAGCGGGCCGCGCACGCCGGGGCAGCACAGACGGAGAGCGAGTCTGGTAAGCGGGACGGGATGCGCACCGTGAGCGGGCGCGTCCCGCATCGCGAATCGCATCCCGGCTAGGGACATTATCGCAGCGCACCCGGTCAGCGGGTCTGACCGGGGCGCTGCGAACAGGAGAACGCTGTGAGCTCTCCGGGGAGGAGCGGGGACCCGGAGCGCTCGGCGTAACAGTGGAGTTGGCTGATTCACTAGTACACTACACACCATGGCTTCACAACCCCCCCCCCCCCCCAAAATCAATATATGAAATTTTAGTCAAAGATTTCTCATTGGTAGCACCCGCTATCCAAAAATTTGAAATTTCCAGACCCAGGCCCCACCTCTGCGGCATCAGGAACCCATATATTGCCTGAAGGACACAACCTGGAGTTGGCTAATGCAAGAGTACACACCAGGGCTTCACAATCCCTCCTCCAAAATCAACACAAAGAGACATTTTTTCAAAGATTTCTCATTGGTAGCACCCGCTATCCAAAAATTTGAAATTTCCAGAACCAGGCCCCACCCCTGTGGCATCAGTAACCCATATATTGCCTGCATGACACAGCCTAGAGTTGGCTAATGCAAGAGTACACACCAGGGCTTCACAATCCCCCCCCCAAAAAAACCAACACAATATATGAAATTTTTGTCAAAGTTTTCTCATTGGTAGCACCCGCTATCCAAAAATTTGAAATTCCTAGACCCAGGCCCTACCTCTGCGGCATCAGGAACCCATATATTGCCTGCATGACACAGCCTGGAGTTGGCTGATGCACCAGTACACACCCGGGCTTCACAATCCCCTCGAAAAAACAACAACATTTTAGACATTTTTTAAAGAAATACCTATACAAGACTCTATAATGCAGGACGGTGGACCACCCAAAGACATTCTAAATAATCGAAATTCCAAGACCAAGGCCCCACCTCTGCTGCATCAGTAATCCATATATTGCCTAACGGACACAGACTGGAGTTGACTGATGCACGAGTACACACTACACACCCATTACCCGGGCTTCACAATCCACCCCAAAAAAACGCAAAATTTTGTCGAAATTGTTGGAAAAAATACCTTTTTTTTTAAAAAAAAACAAGTGCATATACAGCAGTTCAGAAGACTCTATAATGCAGGACGGTGGACCACCAAAAGACATTCTTCTCAAAAATAATAAACCACACAATGTTTGAAATTTGGTTAAAAAAATTATTACATGTGTGTTAGTGCATCTGTCTCCAAAAAATCAGATGGCAAAAGGATTCTAATCGCCAAAAATGATTAAGCAGAGTTAATCCCTCTCCATGTATTTATTTATTTTTTTCATTAAAAAATCACACGCAACAAGCGTTCCGTTGTGTAACAATTAGCATTCTGCAAAATTCAATTTTATTACTGATAAAATTACCAGTAAATTTACCAATAACACTACCCAAGAGTATTTAATTACCCCATACATTGCACCAGGAGCAGTCAGGAGTAGGCCTCAGCAGTACCCAAGAGGCTTTAATAACCCCTTACCTTGCGAGATCGAGCAATACCAGGTGTGTTATGCCCTCAGATTTCCGGGGCCGCACTAACGCTCCACTGAACGGATTAGCGTGTCTCTATCTTTCAAGGACAGGTGCGTGTTGCACGCTGAAACCAGTTCGTGATACACACCGCCCGTCGCTATAAGCGATTGGATTAGTTAGTCAGTTGGTTAGTGAGGTCCTCGGATGGGGTAGGAGAAGGCCCTGGCAGAGCGCCAAGAATTTAACGATCATTGTTGAAATTTGCATTAAGCATGTATTTAGCTACTGCTAAACATCCAAAAATTTAAGCCCCAAGGCTAGAGGCACCAGGGAGGCAAGTAGTTCCTGAAAGACACAGAATGAGTCTGGAGCATGCATTTGCAGTACCCAAGAGGTTTTCATAACCCCTTACATGCTTAATGCAAATGTAAACATTGATCTTTAAATGTATTTAGCTACTGCTAAACTTAAAAAAATTATAGGCCCAAGGCCTGAGGCACCAGGGAGGCAAGTAGTTTGTGAAAGACACAGAATGAGTCTGGAGCAGTCATTCGCAGTACCCAAGAGGGTTTCATAACCCCTTACATTTAAAGATCAATGTTGACATTTGCATTAAGCATGTATTTAGCTACTGCTAAACTTCAAAAAATTATAGGCCAAAAGCTTCAGTTTTCCCCATATTAGGAGCATAGTTGTCCCCCAGATTAGGCAGCATAGATGTCACCCAGATAAGGACCATAGTTGTCCCCCAGATTAGGCAGCATAGATGTCACCCAGATTAGGAGCATAGTTGTCCCCCAGATTAGGCAGCATAGATGTCACCAAGATTAGGAGCATACTTGTCCCCCAGAGTAGGCAGCATAGATGTAACCCAGATTAGGCAGCATAGATGTAACCCAGATTAGGCAGCATAGATGTCCCCCAGATTAGGAGCATAGTTGTCCCCCAGATTAGGCAGCATAGATGTCACCCAGATTAGGAGCATACTTGTCCCCCAGAGTAGGCAGCATATATGTCCCCCAGATTAGGAGCATAGTTGTCCCCCAGATTAGGCAGCATAGATGTCACCCAGATTAGGAGCATACTTGTCCCCCAGAGTGGGTAGCATAGATGTCACCCAGATTAGGCAGCATAGATGTCCCCCAGATTAGGAGCATAGTTGTCCCCCAGATTAGGCAGCATAGATGTCACCCAGATTAGGCAGCATAGATGTCCCCCAGATTAGGAACATAGTTTTCCCACAGATTAGGCAGCATAGATGTCCCCCAGATTAGGAGCATAGTTGTCTCCCAGATTAGGCAGCATAGATGTCACCCAGATTAGGCAGCATAGATGTCCCCCAGATTAGGAGCATAGTTGTCCCCCAGAGTAGGCAGCATAAATGTCCCCCAGATTAGGCAGCATAGATGTCCCCCAGATTAGGAGCATACTTGTCCCCCAGAGTAGGCAGCATAGATGTCACCCAGATTAGGCAGCATAGATGTCCCCCAGATTAGGAGCATACTTGTCCCCCATAGTAGGCAGCATATATGTCACCCAGAGTAGGCAGCATAGTTGTTCCCCAATCAGCGCGGGCCAGTCATAGCCAATCAAAGGGCCGTATGTGTCAAGCGGGCTGTACAATGCCCAGGTCTGCCCCAGAGGGTTTTATAACCAACCACAATAGAGAAAATTTTGTTGTAGGAACATGGTCAATCTACTCAGACCCATCTGTCATTGGTGGCTGGAAATCCTGGCTGATCCATCCCTGATTCATCTTGTCAAACGTCAGTCTCGTCACATTTTTAGTGGACAGACGAGTTCGCCTTGGGGTGACTATGGCCCCGGCCGCACTAAACACCCGCTCTGATGGCACACTACTGGCCGGGCAGGACAGCTTTTCCAGGGCAAATCGAGTTTGGCTGCCCAGAAGTCCAGCGGATCTTTAACGGTTGTTGGCAGGGTCATGTCAAGGTAAGCCACCACCTGCTGGTTCAGGTCCTGCTCCATGTCCACCTGCTGCTGATGAGTAGCTTCACTATGCGGCTGAAGGAAGCTACTCATCAGCGACTGTAGACTCAGGCTGCTGCTGATTGAGCCGGTACTGCTCCTGCCACCCCTCCCCTCCCCAGCAGCCGTGGCAGTGGAAGGTGAGCGCAGAGGGCCCCCCGAGTCAGACCTGCAAGTGGATGGACCATGTGGCCGATCCATCGGCCAACCGACTACGTAGAAGCTCCCTGAAGTAGGTCAGTTTGTCCTCCCTCTCAGTGGGTGTAAAAAAGGCCCCCATTCTGGGCCGATAGTGAGGGTCTAATAAGGAGGAGATCCAGAAGTCATCGCGCTGACGAATTTTGACAATTCGGGGGTCACTACGCAAACAACTCAGCATGCATCGTGCCATTTGTGACAGTGACTCGCTGGGACTACCTGCCTCTATCTCCACTGCATACTGCCACGGTGTGTCTGAGTCCTCTGTCTCGCCTCCATTGTAATAACCCTCCAGCTCCTCTGGATGCTCCTGCTCCTCCTCTCTTGTCCAATGACCAGAAACACCGGTCATCTCATCCACCGTAAACTTTGCTCCGCTCTGCCCCTCATCATCCTCCTCCAGTTCATCCCCCACAGGACTCATGTAGCCTTCTGATGTAGGCGCAACATCTCCATTGCCGTGACCAGCCATGTTTTCAATCATTTTTTGGAGTAAATGTAGGAGTGGAATTACGTCGTTCATGGCGTAATTCGAGCGACTAACAAAAAATGTGGCTTCCTCAAAGGGCCTCAGCAACGGCAGGTGTCACTTATGAGCTGCCACTCATTCACATTGAAGTTACACAGGGGAGTACTCCTATCTGCTTGTATCATCAAAAAATCCGTGATGGCTTTTCTTTGTTCGTATAGTCTGTCCAACATATGGAGGGTGGAATTCCAACATGTGGCAACGTCACAAATGAGACTTTGTTGTGGGATACCGTTCTGACGCTGCAGCTCAAGGAAGGTGTGCTTGGCAGTGTACGAGTGGCTGAAGTGCATGCACAGTTTCCTTGCCATTGTCAGGACGTCTTGCAAATGGGGTGAAGACTTGATGAACTTCTTGACAACCAGATTCAACACGTGTGCCATGCAGGGCGAATGGTTCACACTTCCTTGTCGCAGCGCGGCCACAATGTTCTTCCCATTGTCGGTCACCATGGTTCCCATTTCCAGATTTCGTGGAGTAAGCCATACTCGGATTTCTTCCCTAATGAACTTCAGCAGTTCCTCCCCTGTGTGACTCCGTTCGCCAAGGCAAACCATGTGAAGGACGGCTTGACACCGCTGTGCCCTACACACGTGGTACGATGAAAGGCCACCAAGATTTGGATGTGCAGTGGAGGCCGAGGACACGGGGGAGGAGGAGGAGGCGCACAATGTAAAAGGACCAACTGCCTGGGAGCAAGAGCGTGGAGGAGGAAGCGGTGTGACCTGTCCAAGTTGCTGCTGTGGCTGTGCAGGAACAACATTTACCCAGTGGGCCGTAAAAGACATGTATTGTCCCTGCCCGTAGTTACGGCTCCACACGTCGGCGCTGCCGTGCACTTTTGAACACACCGACAGGCTCAAGGACTGGCCCACCTTCTCTTGTACAAACTTATGCAGGGCTGGTACTGCCTTCTTCGCAAAGAAATTACGGCTTGGGACTCTCCACCTCGGCTCGGCACAAGCCATCAATTCCCTGAAAGCTGCAGAGTCCACCAGTTGGAAAGGGAGGGACTGCAACACCAGCAACTTGGACAGGAGCACATTCAACTTCTGCGCCGTTGGATGAGTGGGCGCATACTGTTGTCACTTGGACATGGCTTCGCCGATCGATTGTTGGCGGAATGGCTGACTACGAGCGGAGGAAGCAGGAGCGCAAGAAGGAGGGTTTGACACAATGCTCCCTTTGGCTGAGTTGGTGGAGCCTTGGCTGGATGACGGAGAGAGCGGATGGCCACTGGGTGATGTGGCTGGCTGGACCACTACCTCGGAGCCACGGTTATCCCAGGCCGCTTTATGGTGGCGAATCATGTGTTGACACAGTGCCGTGGTGCCGACATTGGGACCCTGGCCACGCTTCACTATCTGCCGACAGATTTTGCATGTGACTACGCTAAGGTCCTCTGGATTCTTTATGAAGAACAACCACAACGCACAGTAGCTGATTTTCCCACCCACAGTCCGCACTATTTCACTGCTATTGGCGCCATCTCCAGGAACCCCTGTTCCACTACCTCCCTGAATGGTAGCTTGCCGCGAAGCAGGTGGTCTCCCCATGGCACGTTTGGCTCCTGAATTTCCACTACTGCCACCACCACGTTGATTGCCAACCGTGCTACCGCCTTGCTGCCTCATGGACAAAGAGCAAATCTCTTCTCCTGATGATGATGAAGCCCCGGCTTCTGCACCCGTCTCCCTAATGCGATCGGCTTCATCATCATCAAAAGATGTGTGCACGTCACTGATGTCCTCCTCGTGTTCCACAACAGTGTCTGCCTCAGGATCCTGAACAAATGAGACACCGCCTCCCACGTCACTCTCCGCATCAATACTTGCCCGCCTTGCATGTCTCCTCACATTCTTGGCAGCCCATTAGATGCTGACTGTCCTCTATTACATCGTCCTCACTAAATAGTGGAGCTGAACCCAAAGCATGAGATACTTCTTTGGGAGAGGGAACAGCATAGGACAAAGGCAATGGGATTACAGAGACTGCTCCCGGGCCATGCCAACTGAGGGTTGTGTCTGAGGAACCCACCGACTCTTGACTGGGGTTGTGAGATGTCGCTTGTGATGATGTGGATGAGTGTGCAAACCAATTGACGAGGAGAGATGGGTCGATGACACGACCGCTGGGTGTTAACGGGAGCTCAGGCCTATTGCTGCGACTCCTGCTGCCACTCGCCCCAAGTCTGCTGCCAACTCTGCCTGACGTATGTAGGCCTCTGCCACTTCTCTGTGCACGTCCTGGCACTTCCCTGCCTGACATACTTAGTGCGTTTATGAGGGTATAGAACAGCAGCAGGCGATTACTTACGGCTATCCTTTCAAAGTATATAGGCCCTAGGCAGAATAACAGTTACTAAATAGTACAATCCTTTGTTGTATGTATGCCCTTTGCACTGATGAACGCACTGTTAAGTGTATTTATACGCAGAAAAAAACTATTTTTTTGTTGTATACACCAGCCAGTGTATACTAATGTGTGGAATAGCACGGAATTTAGCACCGAGACAGAAATACAGGTACTAAATAGTACACTACTTGGTTGTATGTACGCCCTTTGCAATGATGAGCGCACTGTTAAGCGTATTTTTACGCAGGAAAACCTTTTTTTTCTTTAATACACTGGCAGGTATATAACGTGTGGTATAACACTGCATTTAGCACAGAGACAAAGTAACAGGTGAAAAATGGTAAAAAGGCACTAAAGTCCACACTAATATGACTTATTTCTGAACAGCAGCAGGACCCAACAGTGCAGCACCACAAAAAAAATCCAGGGATTAAACCCTAAATTGACTCTGTCACACAATTCTGAGCAGCAGAAGATTTGTGGAGCAAAAAAAAAACTCAATAGAGCTGAAAAATGAGGCGATAAGATGGTTGATAAAGTTGAGGCAGCTTGGAGATCTGTATGAGGCAGCTGACAGCTATCTGCCCCTCTCTGCTGCAATGCTCAATAACGTGAATAGGAGGTTTAGCAATCAATGATCCTTCTCAGAGTAACAGCACAGCACTCTGCACTCCTGCCTTTCCCTAATGCTGATGTGACTAGCAGTTGCAGTGTAACGCTGTGGTATGAGCTATTCACACACACACAGTCCCGTCCTCTCCATCTGACTGCATAGATGAAATGAAGAGAGGCAAGATGGCCACCGATTATATAGGGGCTCTGACATCACAGGGGTCAGTGAACACTGATAGGCTGCATCTCACATGTGATTCAGGGTCAGCCCGCCTACCTTCATTCCCGCCGCTGTTTCCCGCCCTCCCATAATCCCCTGCTCCATGTACTCACATGTGGATCCACCATCTTAGCTCTACAATTGCCTGGAACGCTGTAAAATGGAGTTTAATGAAGCGATTCGTGCGATAGAATCGCGGCGATATTCGTATTTGTTGCGAATCGAATTTTCTTAACGAATTCGGGTTCGTCAAGTTCCATTCGCTCATCTCTAGCGCGGGGCACAGACATGGAAAATAATGTTTAATGTGGATAAATGTAAGGTGATGGACTTGGGCCATAAAAATGAAATGTACAATGATGAGCTGAATAATAAGACATTGGGTAAAACTTCTACCGAAAAAGACTTTGGGGACTGGTGGACAGTAAACTCTACTTTAGTGATCAGTGCCAGGCAGCGGCTGCCAAGGATAACAAAGTCATGTGATGTATAGAGAGGGATAGAGGCTCAGGACAAGGACATAGTTACCTCTGTATAAATCATTAGTCAGACCACATATGGAGGATTGTGTACAGTTTAGGGCCCCTGTGTATAGGACATGACTGAACTGGAGAGGGGGCAGAGGAGGCGACAAAGATAATAATATGGGGGGATTACAGGACCAAGATAATAATGGTATGGGGGGGGGACTACTGGACCAGGATAATAATGATATGGGGGGGATTACAGGACCAGGACAGGCCTGAGGAAGCTTTGTTACAAGCAACGAAACACATCGCATTATCCAAATAAAGAAGTCCGTTCTTATCTCTATGTCTTTCTGCCGATCCTGTTCAGCACTGCTTAAATCCCTGCCCCCCATTGGAAGAATCTATGTTCTCTGTCCAATGTGGTTGAGGATATAGAGGATGTATAATAATTCTAATATTCTGTACAATAATCTGATATATGTGATGTGATGGAGCGCATCGATAAGATGGAGGATGATCATATCTAAGACTCTTTTATATAATCATTTCTATAGATATTTATGTTATGGACTGAAGACTCTTACCGATGGATCGTCCTCTATCTCACAGCCGACATCATGCTAATAAAAATAGAGAAAAAAAGTCGACCATTAGTTTTGATTTTTATTCTTCTGGTCACATGGTCTGAGTGTTCTGAGGTTTCTGTCGCTATTGATGGGATCAGGTAATGACAGTAAAATATAAAGATTGTTTCTTCTATTTCATGTGATCAGATAATGTGACCTATAGGGCTGAATCCATTGTGACCTCTACTGGTAACCATCAGCCTGTTCTCCTGTCAGACACCCTGATGTCATGTAGAGGTGACGGCCGCTCCATTCTATCCCTGTTATCACGTAGTATCAGCCGTACTGTGCCCCTACATGATGGAGCCTCACACTGGACGGCCTCGGTGTAGGCTCATCCGGCTCCTCAATGCTCACAGTCTTGTCTATTGGTCATGTCTGGGGACAATCTGGGGCCACTTATCAATGGTGAAAACTTTTATATCATAAAACTTTTCTACTAAAACCATTTGGAATCGGAATCGTTATCATTGTAGAATATATTGTGTTTAATCTTTATTTTTAACAAAAGAAACTTTTTCTTACCAGTGATTTTAAAATCACTTTAATATCCAGATCTTCTTTTTTCTACAATAAAAGAATAATAAACAGGAATGAGCTATAGAGATAAAATGTCTGGAAATTCACCTCCTATCATTATGGTGGGAAGAGGTGACAAGGGGCTGAAGTGACCTTGTATGATGGCGCCTGGGGCTGAGCCGTCCACAGATCATCACCTCCACTATGGGTGAACCAGATGGATCTCTGTTATATGGGATGTAGCTAAGAAGAACATTTTCACAATTTTATTCTTAGGGACAAAAATATGAAAGTGAATTTCAACCCTTTCCTGTCATGTGGGGAAATAGTTTAACACGAAATGAGGAATATTTACATCATGTCACATCAACCATCTTAGAAGTGAGCGCGGGAGCGGCCCTTGCCTCATAGTCAGAAATGGCTGCAATAATCAGGCAGGACTGACCTCTAATGGCAGTGATGATCTTGCCAATGCCCGGTGGTAACCCATTAGATCCTGCAATACAATATCTAACGGGCAAATTATCTGGTGCAGGTGTGGTTGAGGGGGCTAATCGGGACCACCACAGTATGATCGGGGGTCTGTAATAACTGTGATGATGGCCAGAGGGTCCCTTGCCTACACCTCCACAGAAATGTCCCACCTGGGCAAGTGATTGGCTGATTGGCAGTCTGACGTGTTGACCCCATCTACAAGGAAGAGGACTGCAACGGAGGAGGGAGCAGAATACCGGAGGCACCAGGGGAGCAGCTGGAGGTAAGTCTGGTTACTCTGAATTAATGCCGTCAGCCTGGGCACGTGTAACACCACATAAACCCTTAAGGGCCAAGACAAGGCTGTGTCAGTAAAGGGTTAAATGGTTTATTTTTTGGACAATAGAAAATGCTCCACACTTGTCCATCTCCGATACAAGAGGTTCTGGCAACCAGGTTTCTAATTGTAACTGGTCACCTGATGGCACAATTTTTATATTAACCCCTTAAGGACTCAGCCCTTTTTTGCAATTCTGACCACTGTCAGTTGTTGCATTAATAACTCTGGTATGCTTTTTACCGATTATTCTGATTCCGAGAATGCTTTTTTGTAACATATTCTACTTTAACATAGTGGTAAATTTTTGTCGTTATTTGCATCCTTTCTTGGTGAAAAATCATAAAAATTCATGAAAATTTGGAAAATTTAGCATTTTCTAAATTTGAAACTCTCTGCTTGTAAGGAAAATAGATATTCAAAATACATTTTATATTGATTCACAAATACAATATGTCTACTTTATGTTGGCATCATAAAGTTGACATGTTTTTACTTTTTGAAGACACCAGAGGGCTTCAAAGTATAGCAGCAATTAAAAAAAAAAAAAATCATGAAAATTTCTAAATCTGAAGTTTTCAGGGACCAGTTATGTTTGAAGTGGATTTAAGGGGCCTTTCTGTGAGAAATTCCACATAAATGACCCCATTATAGAAACTACACCCCTCAAAGTATTCAAAATGACATAAAGAAAGTTTGTTAACCCTTTAGGTGTTTCACAAGAATAGCAGCAATGTGGAGGAGAAAAATCAAAATCTGCATTTTTTACACAAACATGTTCTTGTAGCCCCATTTTTTTTCATTTTTAAAAGTGGTATTAGGTGGAAAAAAAATTTGTAGCCCAATTTTCTCTCGAGTATGGAAATATCTTAAATGTTGACATGAAGTGCTCTGCGGGCTCACAACATGACTCAAGAGGGAGAGGGCAACTGTGGGATTTTTTAAAACAAATTTTGCTGTCATGGTCTTTGAGGGCCATGTTGCATTTAGGAAGCCCCCATGGTGCCAGAACAGCAAAAAAAAACAAAAAAAAAAAACCACATGGCATACTATTTTGGAAACTACACCCCTCCAGGAACATAACAAGGGTTATAGTGAGTACTTACACCTCACAGGTTTTTTGAACAGTGGGCCTGAAAAGTGAAAAATGTGATTTTTAATACTAAATTGCTGGTATTAACCAAATTTTTTTGTTTGTTTCACAAGCAGTAAGAGAAAAAAGCTCCACAAAATTTGTAGCCCAATTTCTCCAGAATGAGAATATACCCATATATGGCGGTAAAGCTCTATGCGGGTACAAAACAGGGCTTAGGAGTGAGACAGCACCGATGAGATTTGAGGACTAAAGTGGTGCTTTGCACTGCAATGGTTGAGGTTCTAATGTAAAATCTAAAATAAAACCCCGGCAAGTGACCACAATTTTGAAACTACACCCCTCAAGGAAGGTAACAAGGGGTACAGTGATTACTTATACCTCACAGGTTTTTTGAACAGTGGGCCGTAAATTGAAAAATTTGATTTTTTTACACTAAAATGCAGGGGTTACCCAATTTTTAAAATTTTCACAAGGGGTAATTGGAGAAATTTGAGGCGGAGGTTTGTTACGGACCTAACAGTTACATACATTCAGAGGAAAATACAAGAAAGGAACACCCACATGTGAGAATACTACAAACAGTACACCTCCTAGGGATGTGTGTGGCCGTCCCAATTCTGTTACCTCAAATGCACAACCCGCTCAGGTGGGGAGAGAGCGTTGCGCATTTGAGGCAACTGCAAACCTCCAATGCTGGTGACTCTGTGTCCCATGACCCATGTTTTGGTTTCAAAATTTGGAAGACAATGTACTCTGGACTGGAACATTGGAGTCGAATTCCGGGGAATGAAAATCAGGTGAAAGGATTAAAAATTTAGTACTCCATGGAAGTGTGATACTCCCTGAAGCAATCCTTAATGCAGAAGCCCGGATGACCGGGGCAAGTGTCGCACTGAGTGGTGGTGTCCTTACGAATCCCCCTCTTGCGACACACTCTGCATATTTTCTTGGATCGTCTCATCTTTCCAGTGTGGGGGACCTCACCTGGAAAGTGTTGGCCGGGGACGATCCGGGGCCCACAGTTCCAGAGGTGCCCTGACCCGCTCTTTGGCGATCATCAAAGATGAGGGTCTTTAGAACTTCCTCTTGAAACTCCAGGTATGTCCCTGTGTTGCCAGCGTACTGGGACAGTACAAAACAGTTGTACTTGGCAACCTGTACCATGTAGACCACAACTTATTTTGTACCATGCCTTCGTTTTCCGCATGGCCATGTATGGCTTGAGGACTTGATCAGAAAGATCAACTCCCCCCATATACCGATTGCAGTCCAGAATACAATCGAGCTTGAGGACCGGTCCCACTTTACCTCGCACAGGGACAGGGGTGCTGCCCTTCCCATGAAGTGTGGTGAGCATAAGCACATCCCTCTTGTCCTTATACCTGACCAGCAACAGGTTTTCATGGGAAAAGGCACGGGACTCACCCCGGGGGATAGGAGTCTGCAGGAGATAGGAAGGAAGGCCTCTTTGATTCTTCCGGACTGTCCCACAAGCGGACGTGGATCTGGTGGAGAGGGATGTGAAGAGAGGGATACTAGTATAAAAGTTATCCACGTAAAGGTGGTAATCTTTATCTAGCAATGGGTGCAAAAGGCCCCAAACGATTTTCCCGCTAACACCCAGAGTGGTGGGACATTCTGGGGGTTCAATACGGGAATCTCATCCCTCATACACCATAAACCTTGAGGTACTCTCGCAAAGTGTATACATCTTCACGCCATACCACTCCCGCTTGGTAGGGATGTATTGCCGGAAGCTGAGTCTCCCCTTAAAGCTGATGAGAGACTCATCAATAGTGACTTCCCTTCCAAGGACATAGGCCTCCCAAAATTTGGCGCCCGAAGTGATTGATGACCGGCCTGATTTTCTGATTTTATATAGGCGGTCAAACTCTGGATCAATTTGGGGGGGGGAGGGGGGGGGACATGCCACATTATCAGCATAATGCAATCGTTTCTGTATGGCCTCAAACCGGGTATGTGCCATGGCCATACTGTAGAGCGGGGTCTGGTAAAGGACGTCCCCACTCCAATATTGCTGGACACTGGGTTTCTTGACCAGGCCCATATGCAGCACAAGGCCCCAAAATGTCCTCATTTTGGCTGCATCCACTGGGAACCAACCACCAGGCCTAGCGAAGAATGAGCCTGGGTTTGCGACGACAAACTGTTGGGAGTGCAGATTCGTCTGAGTAACGATCAGATTGACAAAGTCATCACTGAAAAAAAAAAAACTGAAGTAATCCATTTCAGTGAACCCGATGATGTCAATCTTGTTTCCTGAGTCGCCAACAAACTCAGGAATCACAGGCTCATGGTCCGCTGGCTCAGTCCAGACAAGTTCTCTGGTACGGGGCACCAGTGAACTTGGCTGGGGGGCTTTACTAGTATGAGCGCAAGGGGTACTCATACTAGCATGGGGCACAGGGTCAGGAGCAGAGGAGGTTTGTGGATCCGCTTGGTGGAGTCTCCACCGCCTTGGTGATTCATCATCAGAACTAGATGATGAGGAGGACGAGGAAATAAGGAAGGTGGGGTCTTTCTTGTCCTCTGAGGCGCTTTCAGTGTTGGAGACAAGTATGGCATATAACTCCTCTGCTGAAAACGCCCTGCGGGCCATTTTCCTACTCTAATGGGGGTGAAGTGTAAATATGTGGGGGGGGGGGGGGGGGGGAAACTTTATTTGTGTGTGCTGCGTGTGGTGTGGTGCGCTAATACCTCCCTAACCCGCCCTAACCCGTCTTAACCTAACTAACTAAACCCGCCCTGACAGAAAAAATATAAAATAAAAAGGGAAAAAAGAAACAAACAAAAAAAAGGACTTCTAGCACAAAAAAGGCCCCCAAAAAAGCGTGTACCTAACCAGTGGTGTGAGAACTGATTAGAGCTTGGTGGCGGCAGGGAACGCAGAAGTCAGTGGGGGGGGTCCGGCCACTCGGCCAAGAACAGTGGCTGGTGGCACTTACACAGACCCCCACACAAAATACCCGAAAAATATAATAATAAAACGCTTAACCCCCAAAAAATGCACCCACTTGAACCCCCCCAAAAAAAGATGATCAGTGATAAATCACTGACAGCGGTGGGGCAGGCCGCACACAGAGGCACGGTCCGTCCACACAGTACTCGCCTGCTACTGGTGGCACGGACAGGGCTGGATTAACGTAGGGGCGGATGGAGTTGCCGCTCCAGGCCCCTACATGAAAATAATCCCAGCGGCCTGCACAGGCGGCCCGTATAGGCCGCCCCCCCCCGCCCACGATAAGTATGTTAACAGATATGTCTATCTCATATCTATCTATCTTATATCTATCTATCTATCTCATATCTATCTATCTTATATCTATCTATCTATCTCATATCTATCTATCTCATATTTATCTATCTATCTATCTTATATCTATCTATCTATCTATCTATCTCACATCTATCTATCCATCTCATATCTATCTATCAATCGATCTCATATCTATCTATCTCTTATATCTATCTATCTCATATCTATTTATCTATCTATCTCATATCTATCTATCTATCTATCTATCTTATATCTATCTATCTTATCTCTATATATCTTATATCTATCTATCTCATATCTATCTATCTATCTATCTATCTATCTCTCTCATATCTATCTATCTATCTCATATCTATCTATCTCATATCTATCTCATATCTATCTATCTATCTCATATCTATCTATCTCATATCTATCTCATATCTATCAATCTATCTAGCAACAGAAGAATACAGCAGCACACTGCCAGCACAAGGATATAGGTGCAACATGAATATGCAGATAAAACATGGAGACTATACAGCTATGGTGTAATAGATGCAAATGTGAAACTATGAAATAGTGAGGCACTTAGCTCGCAAATTTGTCTCTGCCGGCGGTCAAATAGCTTGGTGCTGGCTGACTTGTTCTTTGTCTGTATTGCACATACGGGGGAGTGGCTACCTCCACGTAGGGGCGGACGGAGTTGCCGCTCCAGGCCCCTACATGAAAATAATCCCAGCGGCCTGCACAGGCGGCCCGTATAGACCGCCCCCCCCCCCGCCCACGATAAGTATGTTAACAGATATGTCTATCTCATATCTATCTATCTTATATCTATCTATCTATCTCATATCTATCTATCTTATATCTATCTATCTATCTCATATCTATCTATCTCATATTTATCTATCTATCTATCTTATATCTATCTATCTATCTATCTATCTATCTCACATCTATCTATCCATCTCATATCTATCTATCAATCGATCTCATATCTATCTATCTCTTATATCTATCTATCTCATATCTATTTATCTATCTATCTCATATCTATCTTATATCTATCTATCTTATATCTATATATCTTATATCTATCTATCTCATATCTATCTATCTCATATCTATCTATCTATCTATCTCTCTCATATCTATCTATCTCATATCTATCTATCTATCTATCTCATATCTATCTATCTCATATCTATCTCATATCTATCTATCTCATATCTATCTATCTATCTCATATCTATCTATCTCATATCTATCTCATATCTATCAATCTATCTAGCAACAGAAGAATACAGCAGCACACTGCCAGCACAAGGATATAGGTGAAACATGAATATGCAGATAAAACATGGAGACTATACAGCTATGGTGTAATAGATGCAAATGTGAAACTATGAAATAGTGAGGCACTTAGCTCGCAAATTTGTCTCCGCCGGCGGTCAAATAGCTTGGTGCTGGCTGACTTGTTCTTTGTCTGTATTGCACATACGGGGGAGTGGCTACCTCCATGTTGGCCTTGCACCCCACCCACCTCTATCAGGTGTGTATATAAGGTGTCTTGGATGTTCCAGACCCTGCCATGCTTACTGAACTGTTCACACAGAGGCATATTCACAGTGTAGGGTCCGTCCCAAGGAGGCCACCTTATCGCGGTGGGATGGTCCAAGCTATTTGACCGCCGGCGGAGACAAATTTGCGAGCTAAGTGCCTCACTATTTCATAGTTTCACATTTGCATCTATTACACCATAGCTGTATAGCTCTCCATGTTTTATCTGCATATTCATGTTGCACCTATATCCTTGTGCTGGCAGTGTGCTGCTGTATTCTTCTGTTGCTGTATATCTAGCCTAGTAGCGTGCACCTGTAGGCCAGGTCCATATAATAGTTTGGTATCAACTAAAGTGCTGGCTGACTTATTCTTTGTCTGTATCAATCTATCTATCTATCTCTATCTATCTCATATCTATCTATCTATCTATCTCATATCTATCTATGTCTTATCTATCTATCTCATATCTATCTCATATCTATCTATCTATCTATCTATCTCATATCTATCTATCTATCTATCTCATATCTATCTATGTCTTATCTATCTATCTCATATCTATCTCATATCTATCTATCTATCTATCTATCTATCTCATATCTATCTATCTATCTCATATCTATCTATCTATCTCATATCTATCTATGTCTTATCTATCTATCTCATATCTATCTATCTCATATCTATCTATCTATCTATCTATCTACGAGTTGAAGAGCAGCACTCCCAAGCCAACTGTGCGTGGGTGCAGTCAGTCTCTGGGACCCCGGTCCTGGGTCCAAAGGGCAATAGAAACAAAAAATGGCGACCGCAGCACCCCAAATAAATGTGAAAAAGAATTTATTCCAAGGTAAAAACAGGCAACGTTTCTGTGGCCTCACACCACCATTTTCAAGCAGTGACTGAGTGATTCAAGGAGCCTTAAATAGCAACACACATCAGGGCTCATCATACATAATTAGAAGGGAATAATTTCAAAAAAGACAGTAGCATAATAAAAAATTGTAAATAGTGATACAATATAAGAGGCCTGAAGGGCCAGTATACATAAAGTTAAGGTGCTAGTACAATAAAAGTGACACTAGTGCATTAAAAACATATAATCTACTAATGAGGATCAGGAAAATCAGGTGGTATAACTAATTAAATGAGGGAGGCGGAGCTTACCGCACAGAGGAGCAATAAAGAGCCATAATCGCCATACAGTAATGTATGTCGGCGTCCACGCTGCTTCCACTTCCGGGATAGTGACACCGGTCAATCACATGATAAACTGACGTGTAACTCACGTCAGTTGTGCGTCACTCGCGCATGCGCAACGGGGAATCTAAGTCCCGTGCAGCCATGCAGACAAAGGGCATAAGTCAATATATGAAAAGAAAATGAAGTGGGAGTATATAATAATTCGCTATATATTTGCTCTGCACATAAAACAGTAGTCCAAAAGTAATGAGAACGAAAGTAAGAAGGATAAAAAAATAATAAAAGACAAAATAAATGTAGTAGTAAGCCTGGTCCTGAACCCACGACATTCATGTTCAAGCATCTCAGCACAATTTTCTCCCCACCCCGTCACTTGCATGCTTCACCACCATCTCCCAGGACTGGGTGAGGAGGCAGAAGAGTCCTATCTCAGGGCAGTGTTGGATATCACCTTATGAGGCAGGATGATCATGTTGTGACGTCATGGGGCCACATATTACTGTGTGGAGAGTGCTGCACTCGTTAATGACAATCATTCTGTGGGAAAGACGGACACGATTCACAGAGAATATTATTTAAAAAAAAAATATATATATATAAATAAAGAAAATGGAGCATAATAATAATAAAAATGAAAAATCAAGTAAACAAAAAAAGAATAAATCCTGTAAATAGTATAAGTTTTATTGGACCATAATGTGCTAGCAAATATATGCTATAGTATGGTAATATATATAGCGAAAGTATATATATTATATATATGATTGCTCGGTGTACTATCCCCATCAAGGGAAAGGGGGGGGGGGGGGGAAACAAAGAAGTAAAGTTATACTATAACACAATAGATATTAAACTAATATATATGTAAAAATAGGACGCGAAAACAGCAAGTTCTCCTCTGTTTGATAACACTCCACCATATTCCAATAATGATCTGAAAAAAATAAATAAATAAACAAAATATTAATTAAAGAATCACTACAAATAGTCAATTCTAATGGGGGCATATTCAGAGTCATACATCAGAATTTACGCTGTGTAAATCTGCGGTGTGACCGTAAAATCAACATTTAAACCTTTTGGTCTCAAAGATTGGAGTTCATGTATCCACTTAAGTTCCCTTTTTTTTAAAAGACTGATACGGTCTCCCCCCCCCCCCGTTTTGGCAGAGGGATATGGTCAATTAAAATACATCTGAGATCTTGTTCATTATGGTTGGCATCCACAAAATGCTTAGCCACAGGAAGATCTAACCACCTTTTGCGAATGCTGTATCTGTGTTGGTTTATCCTGGTCTTGAAGTCACATGTGGTCTCCCCCACATAGAGGAGACCACATGGACAGACCAGGACTTACACAACAAAGTCCGACGTACAAGTCAAATAATGTCTAATCTTGTAGATCCTACCTGTATCTGGATGTACAAAATTAGGGCCTTTAATCATGTATTTGCAATTTACGCATAGCCGGCAGGGGTATGAGCCCGGCCGGCAACGCTAAGGTACTTTTGTGGATTTACTTTCAAGGACACATCCGATTTTACCAACTTATCCCTAAGGTTAGTTCCTCGTCTATAGGATAATAGAGGGCGGATTTGAAATTCAGGAATTTCTGGGAAGCTTTTTTGTAAAATATCCCAATGTTTATTAAGTACAGTAGCAATCTCTTTGGAATGGCCATTATATGTGGACACAAACGGGATACGAGAATTTGACTTCTTTGATTTATTACTGGAGGTTTGTAACAAATCTTGTCTATTTAAAGCGAGAACCCGGGTTTTACCATCATGAAGCAATTTTTTAGGGTAACCTCGTTGAGCAAAGTTGTGAATCATTCTATCTAGAGACGGTTCAAGTCTGTCCTCCACGCCGATGATGTGTCTCGCCCGCAGCATCTGGCTGGTGGGTAGAGATCGCACCATCGGACGAGGGTGACAACTTGCAAAGTGTAGAATAGAATTACAATCAGTCTCTTTCACATATAATTCGGTAACAAGATGGTCAGCATCAATCCTGACAAGGGTGTCCAAAAATGACACCTCAGTTTTAGATGCATGTAGCGTAAATTTTATATTAGGATTTAATGTATTCAGGTAAGTATGGAAAAGATGTAAATGTTCCATATCGCCTCCCCAAACCAGAAACACATCATCAATGTATCTACACCACCCCAGCAAATTGCTGGAGTGGTGGTACACATAAACACCAGACTCCTCCAGCACCGCCATGAACACATTAGCATACGTGGGCGCCACGTTTGTGCCCATGGCGGTGCCGGAGGTCTGGAGATAAAAGGAGTCATTAAACATGAAGTAATTGTTTTTGAGGACCAACTCCAAGAGGGAGATGATGAAATTGGTTTTGTGAACAGAAAAGTCTTTTTCCACGCTGGACCTCACAGCCTGCACACCCCCATTGTTTGGGATGGAGGTGTACAGGCTGACGACGTCCAGCGTGGCAATGATGGCACCTGGTGGTAATGTAATATCGGCAATTTTCAACAAAAAATCAGAGGTGTCACGTAAATAAGACCTAGCCTGAACGGCATAAGGACGTAAAATTTGCTCCACGAAGATCGACAAGTGGCTGGTAATGGACCCCCGGCCAGACACAATAGGTCTGCCAGGGGGGTCCACCAGCGACTTGTGGATCTTCGGGAGCAAATAAAGTAAAGGTGTAATGGGATGAGTAACAAATAAATAATCATGCAGTTTTTTGTCAATCAAATTCTCACTTAGAGCATTGTCGAGGACGGTCTTAATTCTCAGACTAATTGCACGTACTGGATCTCTACTCAACTTGAAATATGTAGCAGTGTCATCAAGTTGGCGTAACGCCTCCTTGATATATTTTCCCCGATCCATGACCACGATGGCTCCACCCTTGTCCGCGTGTTTTACCACTAGGTTGTGGTCATGGATCAGGGAATTAAGTGCCTCCATTTGATTCTTTGTAAGATTGTGATACGTACGAGATTTTGGATGTTCTTGTATATGTGCAATTTCTTGCTTCACTAAATCACAATAGGTATCCAATGCACTGTTGGAAAAGGTCGGGTTGAAATGACAGGGTAGTTGTAAGTCATAGTCTGAGAAAGAAAAACCGTCCCCAGCAGAGTCAGGTGCAGAGGATGGTACATATTCAGATACAGAAGATGGATGTTGAGAAAACCATATTTTAAGTTTTAAATGGCGAATAAATTGAATAAAGTCCAATTCTAACTGAAACCAGTCCGTATTGGATTGTGGGCAAAAACTAAGTCCCTTGGTAAGTAAATCAAGTTGGTGTTCAGAAAGAGTAGTAGATGAGATATTTACCGTAATCGGCTTGTTCATCTCCTCTTGGGGTCCTGCTTCCGTTGTATTGTCTTGTTTGTCCTCTGTGCTCTGGTCTGTACGGGGGCGTCGATGGCGTTGACCGCCCCGACGGGTTTTTCGGCGTCTTTGTTTGGACCTAATCCTAAAAAAGATTTATTGTTAGTATTGTCCATATTATCATTGGATGCAGTCTCTCGCGGTGAAGTAAAAGATGGAATGTCTCTTGATTTGCGCTGTCGTCTAGGTTGTATTGTATTGGATGATCCCCAAGTGTAAACTTTGCCCGTGGTATAGTCCGTAGTGTCCCTATGCCACTTATGTCGTTTCGTCTGTTCCAATTCATTCTTCAATTTGTCTAGAAATTTTGATTGTTTTTCCACCAACTTATCATAATTCTCCTTGTTGAAGGTAGATAGGGTTTGTTCTGTCATAGCCAGGCGTGTGGATGTCGCGGAGATGTTTTTCTGAAGAAATTCTATATTCAGCAAAATTAAATCAAAGGCGTATTTGTTAGAAATTAATTCAAACTTGGATCTATAATCCAAATCGGATCCATATGCATTTTCCCGTGGCTGGGATCTCAGTCCTCTAGGTATCATCTGGGTTCAATAGTATTGACATAAAGTGGCAAGATGTAATTTCAAAGATAGCAAACGTTTTGATTCAAACTCATATTGCCTTGACGGGTCTACAATGGATGGCAGTTGTAAAAAAGCAGCAGTATCAGTTCCAACGTCACAAAAGATTCTGTCAATGTCCCCAGTAGAATAAGAAAACGTATTAACTGGAATACTCGTACCGGTAGTTGAAGGTAAATCCATAGTAGGTGGGTGCACGCTCTGATGACCAGGTTCCATATTCGAGTTGAAGAGCAGCACTCCCAAGCCAACTGTGCGTGGGTGCAGTCAGTCTCTGGGACCCCGGTCCTGGGTCCAAAGGGCAATAGAGACAAAAAATGGCGAATTGTGTCTGTCTTTCCCACAGAATGATTGTCATTAACGAGTGCAGCACTCTCCACACAGTAATATGTGGCCCCATGACGTCACAACATGATCATCCTGCCTCATAAGGTGATATCCAACACTGCCCTGAGATAGGACTCTTCTGCCTCCTCACCCAGTCCTGGGAGATGGTGGTGAAGCATGCAAGTGACGGGGTGGGGAGAAAATTGTGCTGAGGTGCTTGAACATGAATGTCATGGGTTCAGGACCAGGCTTACTACTACATTTATTTTGTCTTTTATTATTTTTTTATCCTTCTTACTTTCGTTCTCATTACTTTTGGACTACTGTTTTATGTGCAGAGCAAATATATAGCGAATTATTATATACTCCCACTTCATTTTCTTTTCATATATTGACTTATGCCCTTTGTCTGCATGGCTGCACGGGACTTAGATTCCCCGTTGCGCATGCGCGAGTGACGCACAACTGACGTGAGTTACACGTCAGTTTATCATGTGATTGGCCGGTGTCACTATCCCGGAAGTGGAAGCAGCGTGGACGCCGACATACATTACTGTATGGCGATTATGGCTCTTTATTGCTCCTCTGTGCGGTAAGCTCCGCCTCCCTCCTTATATTTAATTAGTTATACCACCTGATTTTCCTGATCCTCATTAGTAGATTATATGTTTTTAATGCACTAGTGTCACTTTTATTGTACTAGCACCTTAACTTTATGTATACTGGCCCTTCAGGCCTCTTATATTGTATCACTATTTACAATTTTTTATTATGCTACTGTCTTTTTTTAAATTATTCCCTTCTAATTATGTATGATGAGCCCTGATGTGTGTTGCTATTTAAGGCTCCTTGAATCACTCAGTCACTGCTTGAAAATGGTGGTGTGAGGCCACAGAAACGTTGCCTGTTTTTACCTTGGAATAAATTCTTTTTCACATTTATTTGGGGTGCTGCGGTCGCCATTTTTTGTTTCTATCTATCTATCTCATATCTATCTATCTATCTCATATCTATCTATCTATCTCATATCTATCTATATCATATCTATCTATCTAATATCTATCACATATCTATCTATCTCATATCTATCTATCTATCTATCTATCTCATATCTATCTATCTATCTATCTCATATCTATCTATCTATCTATCTCATATCTATCTATCTATCTATCTATCTATCTCATATCTATCTATATCCTATCTATCTATCTCATATCTATCACATATCTATCTATCTCATATCTATCTATCTATCTATCTATCTATCTATCTCATATCTATCTATCTATCTATCTATCTATCTATCTCATATCTATCTATCTATCTCATATCTATCTATCTCATATCTATCTATATCATATCTATCTATCTCATATCTATCTATCTATCTATCTCATATCTATCTATCTATCTATCTATCTATCTTATATCTATCTATCTCATATCTATCTATCTATCTATCTATCTCATATCTATCTATCTCATATCTATCTATCTATCTATCTCATATCTATCTATCTATCTATCTATCTATCTATCTCATATCTATCTATCTATCTATCTCATATCTATCCATCTATCTATCTCATATCTATCTATCTATCTATCTATCTATCTATCTCATATCTATCTATCTATCTATCTCATATCTATCTATCTATCTATCTCATATCTATCTCATATCTATCTATCTATCTATCTATCTATCTATCTATCTATCTATCTATCTACCTATCTCATATCTATCTATCTCATATCTATCTATCTACCTATCTCATATCTATCTATCTATCTATCTACCTATCTCATATCTATCTATCTATCTATCTATCTATCTATCTACCTATCTCATATCTATCTATCTATTTATCTATCTATCTCATATTTATCTATCTCATATCTATCTTATCTCTATCTTATATCTCAGTATTTCCTGACCATGGTGCCTCCAGCTGTTCCAAAACTATAACTCCCAGCATGCCTTTGGCTGTCCAGGCATGCTGAAAGTTATAGTTTAGCAACAGCTGAAGGCACCCGGGTTAGGAAACACTGATCTATCTATCTATGTATCTAATATCTATATTATATCTCAGTGTTTCCAAAATACCAGTGTACCCAATATACCAGTGTACCCAATATACCAGTGTACCCAATATACCAGTGTACCCAATATACCAGTGATACAGTGTACCCAATATACCAGTGTACCCAATATACCA
The DNA here is from genome assembly GCF_029499605.1 of Hyla sarda. Taxonomy (NCBI): domain Eukaryota; kingdom Metazoa; phylum Chordata; class Amphibia; order Anura; family Hylidae; genus Hyla; species Hyla sarda. The sequence goes on from NW_026607617.1 coordinate 510,186, forward strand.
GTGTACCCAATATACCAGTGATCCAGTGTACCCAATATACCAGTGATCCAGTGTACCCAATATACCAGTGAAACAGTGTACCCAATATATCAGTGATACAGTGTACCCAGTGATCCAGTGTACCCAATATACCAGTGATACAGTGTACCCAATATACCAGTGTACCCAATATACCAGTGATACAGTGTACCCAATATATCAGTGTACCCAATATATCAGTGATACAGTGTACCCAATATACCAGTGATACAGTGTACCCAATATATCAGTGTACCCAATATACCAGTGATACAGTGTACCCAATATATCAGTGTACCCAATATACCAGTGATACAGTGTACCCAATATATCAGTGATACAGTGTACCCAATATACCAGTGATACAGTGTACCCAATACACCAGTGTACCCAATATAGCAGTGATACAGTGTACCCAATATACCAGTGATACAGTGTACCCAATATATCAGTGATACAGTGTACCCAATATACCAGTGTACCCAATATACCAGTGTACCCAGTGTACCCAATATACCAGTGTACCCAATATACCAGTGATACAGTGTACCCAGTGATACAGTGTACCCAATATACCAGTGTACCCAATATACCAGTGTACCCAGTGTACCCAATATACCAGTGTACCCAATATACCAGTGATACAGTGTACCCAATATACCAGTGTACCCAATATACCAGTGTACCCAGTGTACCCAATATACCAGTGTACCCAATATACCAGTGATACAGTGTACCCAATATACCAGTGTACCCAATATACCAGTGATACAGTGTACCCAGTGATCCAGTGTACCCAATATACCAGTGATACAGTGTACCCAATATATCAGTGTACCCAATATACCAGTGATACAGTGTACCCAATATACCAGTGTACCCAATATACCAGTGATACAGTGTACCCAATATATCAGTGTACCCAATATAGCAGTGATACAGTGTACCCAATATACCAGTGATACAGTGTACCCAATATACCAGTGTACCCAATATACCAGTGATACAGTGTACCCAATACACCAGTGTACCCAATATAGCAGTGATACAGTGTACCCAATATACCAGTGATACAGTGTACCCAATATATCAGTGTACCCAATATACCAGTGATACAGTGTACCCAATATACCAGTGTACCCAATATACCAGTGATACAGTGTACCCGATATACCAGTGTACCCAATATACCAGTGATACAGTGTACCCAATATACCAGTGTACCCAATATACCAGTGTACCCAATATACCAGTGTACCCAATATATCAGTGATACAGTGTACCCAATATACCAGTGATACAGTGTACCCAATATACCAGTTTACTCTATATACCAGTGTACTCAGTATACCAGTGTGCCCAATATACCAGTGTACTCTATATACCAGTGTACTCAGTATACCAGTGTACCCAATATACCAGTGTACTCTATATACCAGTGTGCTCAGTATACCAGTGTGCCCAATATACCAGTGTACTCAGTATACCAGTGTACCCAATATACCAGTGTACCCAAAATACCAGTGATACAGTGTACCCAATATACCAGTGTACCCAATACACCAGTGATACAGTGTACCCAATATATCAGTGATACAGTGTACCCAATATACCAGTGTACCCAATATACCAGTGATACAGTGTACCCAATATACCAGTGTACCCAATATACCAGTGATACAGTGTACCCAATATATCAGTGATACAGTGTACCCAATATACCAGTGTACCCAATATACCAGTGATACAGTGTACCCAATATACCAGTGTACCCAATATACCAGTGATACAGTGTACCCGATATACCAGTGTACCCAATATACCAGTGTACCCAATATACCAGTGTACCCAATATTCCAGTGATACAGTGTACCCAATATACCAGTGTACCCAATATACCAGTGTACCCAATATATCAGTGATACAGTGTACCCAATATATCAGTGATACAGTTTACCCAATATACCAGTGTACCCAATATACCAGTGATCCAGTGTACCCAATATACCAGTGTACTCTATATACCAGTGTACTCAGTATACCAGTGTACCCAATATACCAGTGTACTCTATATACCAGTGTACTCAGTATACCAGTGTGCCCAATATACCAGTGTACTCTATATACCAGTGTACTCAATATACCAGTGTGCCCAATATACCAGTGTACTCTACATTCCAGTGTACTCAGTATACCAGTGTGCCCAATATACCAGTGTACTCTATATACCAGTGTACCCAATATACCAGTGTACCCAATATACCAGTGTACTCTATATACCAGTGTACCCAATATACCAGTGTACTCTATATACCAGTGTACCCAATATACCAGTGTACTCTATATACCAGTGTACTCAGTATACCAGTGTACCCAATATACCAGTGTATTCTATATACCAGTGTACTCAGTATACCAGTGTACCCAATATACCAGTGTACTCTATATAAAAGTGTACCCAATATACCAGTGTACTCTATATACCAGTGTACTCAGTATACCAGTGTACCCAATATACCAGTGTACTCTATATACCAGTGTACCCAATATACGAGTGTACTCTATATACCAGTGTACTCAGTATACCATTGTATCCAATATACCAGTGTACTCTATATACCAGTGTACTCAGTATACCAGTGTACCCAATATACCAGTGTACTCTATATAAAAGTGTACCCAATATACCAGTGTACTCTATATACCAGTGTACTCAGTATACCAGTGTACCCAATATACCAGTGTACTCTATATACCAGTGTACCCAATATACCAGTGTACTCTATATACCAGTGTACTCAGTATACCAGTGTGCCCAATATACCAGTGTACTCTATATACCAGTGTACTCAGTATACCAGTGTGCCCAATATACCAGTGTACTCTATATACCAGTGTACTCAGTATACCAGTGTGCCCAATATACCAGTGTACTCTATATACCAGTGTACTCAGTATACCAGTGTACCCAATATACCAGTGTACTCTATATACCAGTGTTCTCAGTATACCAGTGTGCCCAATATACCAGTGTACTCTATATACCAGTGTACTCAGTATACCAGTGTACCCAATATACCAGTGTACTCTATATACCAGTGTACCCAATATACCAGTGATACAGTGTACCCAGTGATACAGTGTACCCAATATACTAGTGTACCCAATATACCAGTGTACTCTATATACCAGAGTACCCTATATACCAGTGTACCCAGTGATACAGTGTACTCTCCCCAGTGCACCGGCTGCTCCTCTGCCCCACATAGTGGATAGTCCTGATGGACAGGGGCATATACTGTCACTGGGGTCCGGGCATATACTGTCACTGGGATCCGGGTATATACTGTCACTGGGGTCCGAGTATATACTGTCACTGGGGTCTGGGTATATACTGTCGCTGAGGTCCGAGTATACACGGTCACTGGGGTCCGGGTATATACGGTCACTGGGGTCTGGGTATATACGGTCACTGGGGTCCGGGTATATACTGTCACTGGGTCCGGGTATATACAGTAATACCTCCCTAACCCGTCTTAACCTAACTAACTAAACCCGCCCTGACAGAAAAAATATAAAATAAAAAGGGAAAAAAGAAACAAACAAAAAAAAGGACTTCTAGCACAAAAAAGGCCCCCAAAAAAGCGTGTACCTAACCAGTGGTGTGAGAACTGATTAGCGCTTGGTGGCGGCAGGGAACGCAGAAGTCAGTACCAGTGTACTGACTTCTCTATATACCAGTGTACTCTATATACCAGTGTGCCCAATATACCAGTGTACTCTATATACCAGTGTACTCTATATACCAGTGTACTCTATATACCAGTGTACCCAATATACCAGTGTACTCTATATACCAGTGTACTCAGTATACCAGTGTGCTCAATATACCAGTGTACTCTATATACCAGTGTACTCAGTATACCAGTGCACTCTATATACCAGTGTATCCAATATACCAGTGTTCCCAATATACCAGTGTACTCAGTATACCAGTGTACCCAATATACCAGTGTACTCTATATACCAGTGTACCCAATATACCAGTGTACTCTATATACCAGTGTACTCAGTATACCAGTGTACCCAATATACCAGTGTACTCTATATACCAGTGTACTCAGTATACCAGAGTGCCCAATATACCAGTGTACTCTATATACCAGTGTACTCAGTATACCAGTGTACCCAATATACCAGTGTACTCTATATAAAAGTGTACCCAATATACCAGTGTACTCTATATACCAGTGTGCTCAATATACCAGTGTACTCAGTATACCAGTGTGCTCAATATACCAGTGTACTCTATATACCAGTGTACTCAGTATACCAGTGCACTCTATATACCAGTGTACCCAATATACCAGTGTACTCTATATACCAGTGTACTCAGTATACCAATGTACCCAATATACCAGTGTACTCAGTATACCAGTGTACCCAATATACCAGTGTACTCTATATACCAGTGTACTCAGTATACCAGTGTACCCAATATACCAGTGTACTCTATATACCAGTGTACTCAGTATACCAGTGTGCTCAATATACCAGTGTACTCTATATACCAGTGTACTCTATATACCAGTGCACTCAGTATACCAGTGTATCCAATATACCAGTGTACTCAGTATACCAGTGTACCCAATATACCAGTGTACTCTATATACCAGTGTACCCAATATACCAGTGTACTCTATATACCAGTGTACTCAGTATACCAGTGTACCCAATATACCAGTGTACTCTATATACCAGTGTACTCAGTATACCAGAGTGCCCAATATACCAGTGTACTCTATATACCAGTGTACTCAGTATACCAGTGTACCCAATATACCAGTGTACTCTATATACCAGTGTACTCAGTATACCAGTGTACCCAATATACCAGTGTACTCTATATACCAGTGTACTCAGTATACCAGTGTACCCAATATACCAGTGTACTCTATATACCAGTGTACTCAATATACCAGTGTACTCTATATACCAGTGTACTCAGTATACCAGTGCACTCTATATACCAGTGTATCCAATATACCAGTGTACCCAATATACCAGTGTACTCAGTATACCAGTGTACCCAATATACCAGTGTACTCAGTATACCAGTGTACCCAATATATCAGTGTACTCTATATACCAGTGTACTCAGTATACCAGTGTGCTCAATATACCAGTGTACTCTATATACCAGTGTACTCAGTATACCAGTGTACCCAATATACCAGTGTACTCTATATACCAGTGTACTCAGTATACCAGAGTGCCCAATATACCAGTGTACTCTATATACCAGTGTACTCAGTATACCAGTGTGCCCAATATACCAGTGTACTCTATATACCAGTGTACTCAGTATACCAGTGTACCCAATATACCAGTGTTTTCTATATACCAGTGTACTCAGTATACCAGTGTATCCAATATACCAGTGTACTCTATATACCAGTGTACTCTATATTCCAGTGTACTCAGTATACCAGTGATACAGTGTACCCAGTGACACAGTGTACCCAATATACTAGTGTACCCAATATACCAGTGTACTCTATATACCAGAGTACCCTATATACCAGTGTACCCAGTGATACAGTACACTCTCCCCAGTGCACCGGCTGCTCCTCTGTCCCACATAGTGGATAGTCCTGATGGGCAGGGGCATATACTGTCACTGGGGTCCGGGCATATACTGTCACTGGGATCCGGGTATATACTGTCACTGGGGTCCGGGTATATACTGTCGCTGAGGTCCGGGCATATACTGTCACTGGGGTCCGGGCATATACTGTCACTGGGGTCCGGGCATATACTGTCACTGGGGTCCGGGTATATACTGTCGCTGAGGTCCGGGTTTATACGGTCACTGGGGTCCGGGTATATACTGTCGCTGAGGTCCGGGTATATACGGTCACTGGGGTCCGGGCATATACTGTCAGTGGGGTCCGGGCATATACTGTCACTGGGATCTGGGCATATACTGTCACTGGGGTCCGGGCATATACTGTCACTGGGGTCCGGGCATATACTGTCACTGGGATCCGGGCATATACTGTCACTGGGGTCTGGGCATATACTGTCACTGGGGTCCGGGCATATACTGTCACTGAGGTCCGGGTATATACGGTCACTGGGGTCTGGGTATATACAGTCACTGGGGTCCGGGTATATACTGTCACTGGGTCCGGGTATATACGGTCGCTGGGGTCCGGGTATATACGGTCACTGGGGTCCGGGCATATACTGTCACTGGCGTCTGGGCATATTCTGTCACTGGGGTCCGGGTATATACTGTCACTGGGGTCCGGGTATATACGGTCACTCAGGCCCGTTGCTACAGGACAGGCAAACCAAGCAATTGCTTGGGGCCCCCGAGCCGGCTGGGGGCCCCCGAGCACAGCCATTGCTTTCCCGTCCTGTAGCGATTAACAATCCTGCTCTTGGAGTTTGTGCTCTGGGCCCCAGGCACCCAAACTAGAGGGCCCCCCGAATGTCTGACATGTTTTTAAAATAAACTAATTTGCAGCTTTGGAGTTCTTCTCACCTCAGCACAATCACGCTCCCCCCACCCCTGCTGCACTTGGTATTTTCCCTTTGCCCCAGACTCTTCTCTCAGCCTTTAGCCGTCTGAGCAGGAGGAGGGGGAGGGGGGAGGAGAGAAGCACAGAGCTGTGAGGAAAGGAGAGCACCGCAGAGGCTGTACAACATGGGGCCTGACTATAGTAGGTGTCCTGCATGTATTTGTGCATAAGCGTGTGTGTGGATATATATATGTGTGTACATATGTGTATGTCTATGTACTGTGCCCGTGTGTGTGTTACTACTGTGGATGACTATATGTAAAGTGCAGGTGTGTATCCATACCAGTGTTTCCCAACCAGGGTGCCTCCAGTTGTTGCAAATCTACAACTCCCAGCATGCCCAGATAGCCAAAGGCTGTCTGGGCATGCGGGGAGTTGTAGTTTTGCATCCTCTATAGGCATCCTGGTTGGGAAACACTGATCTATTCTATCTGTGTGTGTATGAAGCATGTACAGTATGTAATGTGTGCAGTATGTGTGTGTGTGTATGAAGCATGTACAGTATGTAATGTGTACAGTGTGTTGTGTGTATGAAGCATGTATAGTATGTAATGTGTACAGTGTGTGTGTATGATGCATGTACAGTATGTAATGTGTGCAGTATGTGTGTGTGTGTATGAAGCATGTACAGTATGTAATGTGTACATTATGTGTGTGTATGATGCATGTACAGTATGTAATGTGTACAGTGTGTGTGTATGATGCATGTACAGTATGTAATATGTACAGTATGTTGTGTGTGTATGAAGCATGTACAGTATGTAATGTGTAGTGTGTGTGTGTGATGCATGTACAGTATGTAATGTGTACAGTGTGTGTATGATGCATAAACAGTATGTAATGTGTACAGTGTGTGTGTGTATGATGCTTGTACAGCATGTCATGTGTACAGTGTGTGTGTATGATGCATGTACAGTATGTAATGTGTACAGTGTGTGTGTGTATGATGCATGTACAGTATGTAATGTGTACAGTGTGTGTGTGTATGATGCATGTACAGTATATAATGTGTACAGTATGTGTGTGTGTATGATGCATGTACAGTATGTAATGTGTACAGTGTGTGTGTGTATGAAGCATGCATGTACAGTATGTAATGTGTACAGTGTGTGTGTATGATTCATGTACAGTATGTAATGTGTACAGTATGTGTGTGTATGATGCATGTACAGTATGTAATGTGTAGAGTATGTGTGTGTGTATGATGCATGTACAGTATGTAATGTGAACAGTGTGTGTGTGTATGATGCATGTACAGTATGTAATGTGTACAGTGTGTGTGTATGATGCATGTACAGTATGTAATGTGTACAGTATGTGTGTGTATGATGCATGTACAGTATGTAGTGTGTACAGTGTGTGTGTGTATGAAGCATGCATGTACAGTATGTAATGTGTACAGTGTGTGTGTATATGATGCATGTACAGTATGTAATGTGTACAGTATGTGTGTATGATGCATGTACAGTATGTAATGTGTACAGTGTGTGTGTGTATATATGATGCATGTACAGTATGTAATGTGTACTGTATGTGTGTATGATGCATGTACAGTATGTAATGTGTACAGTATGTGTATGTGTATGATGCATGTACAGTATGTAATGTGTACAGTATCTTTGTGTGTATGATGCATGTACAGTATGTAATGTGTACAGTGTGTGTGTATGATGCATGTACAGCATGTAATGTGTACAATGTGTGTGTGTATGATGCATGTACAGTATGTAATGTGTACAGTGTGTGTGTATGATGCATGTACAGTATGTAATGTATACAGTATGGTGTGTGTGTATGATGCATGTACAGTATGTAATGTGTACAGTATGTTTGTGTATGATGCATGTACAGTATGTAATGTGTACAATGTGTGTGTGTATGATGCATGTACAGTATGTAATGTGTACAATGTGTGTATGATGCATGTACAGTATGTAATGTATACAGTATGGTGTGTGTGTATGATGCATGTACAGTATGTAATGTGTACAGTATGTGTGTATGATGCATGTACAGTATGTAATATGTACAGTGTGTTGTGTGTGTATGAAGCATGCATGTGCAGTATGTAATGTGTACAGTATCTGTGTGTGTCTGAAGCATGCATGTACAGTATGTAATGCATACAGTGTGCTGTGTGTGTATATCATGCACGCTGTGGCAGATCCAGGGAAGTGGGGGGGGGGGGGAAACTGGACAATTGCCCCATCCCGTGCGTGCGCCCATTGGAAAGCAACACGGAGGAGCGAAGCAGCGAACAGGACATGCGCTGGCCAGCATGGTAAGTGACCAGCGGCACATCAGCTTCAGTGCTCCGACCACCACTCCTCCAGTCCCGGGACCTACTGCTATGGTGGCCGGACAAAAGGAGCAGTGGTCAGAACACTGAAGTAGGGCAGTAAACAGGCATACAGCCTTCAGCCATACACGGTATAGCTGGAGGCTGTATGTCTGTGGGGAAACATACTGCACCTAATGTGGGGTAAACTATACTGCCAACCTAATGTGGAGAATTATACTGCACCTAATGTGGGGTAAACTATACTGCCAACCTAATGTGGAGAACTATACTGCACCTAATGTGGAGAACTATACTGCACCTAATGTGGAGAACTATACTGCACCTAATGTGGGGGACTATACTAATGTGGAGAACTATACTGCACCTAATGTGGGGTAAACTATACTGCCAACCAAATGTGGAGAACTATACTGCACCTAATGTGGAGTACTATACTGCACCTAATGTGGGGGACTATACTAATGTGGAGAACTATACTGCACCTAATGTGGGGTAAACTATACTGCAAACCTAATGGGGGGAACTATACTGCATCTAATGTGGGGGGACTATACTGGACCTAATGTGGGGAGAACTATACTGCACCTAATGTGGAGAACTATACTGCACCTAATGTGGAGAGAACTATACTGCACCTAATGTGGGGAGAACTATACTGCACCTAATGTGGGGGACTATACTGCACCTAATGTGGGGGAACTATACTGCACCTAATGTGGGGGAACTATACTGCACCTAATGTGGGGAGAACTATACTGCACCTAATGTGGGGGAACTATGCTGCACCTAATGTGGAGAACTATATTGCACCTAATGTGGGGAGAACTACAGCCTAATGTGGGGGAACTATACTGCACCTAATCTGGGGAACTATACTGCACCTAATGTGGGGAACTATATTGCACCTAATGTGGGGAACTATACTGCCTAATGTGGGGGAACTATGCTGCACCTAATGTGGGGGAACACTGCTAGCCTAATGTGGGGGAACTCTGCTGCACCTAATGTGGGGGGAACTCTGTTGCACCTAATGTGGGGGGAACTCTGCCGCACCTAAGGTGGGGTGCACTGTGCCACACCTAACGTGGGGGAAACTGTGCCACAAAAAAACGTGGGGGGAACTGTGCCGCACCTAACATGGGGGGAACTGTGCCGCACCCAATGATGGGGAACTGTGCCGCACCTAACGTGGGGGGGGGGACTGTGCCGCACCTAATGTGGGGGAACTGTGCTGCACCTAATGTGGGGGAACTATACTGCACCTAATGTGGGGACCTCGTATAGACGTTCGCTCACGTCACGCTCCCAGCATTCAAGGGCCGGCGTTACTACGTCCTGACGCCGGTCCTAGAGCGTGACGTACGTGAACATCAAGGGGGGGCCTCCATATCCATTTTGCTTGGGGCCCCCAAATTCCTTCAAACGGCTCTGCTGTCAATGGGGTCCGAGTATATACTGTCACTGGAGTCCGGGTATATACTGTCACTGGGGTCCGGGTATATACTTTCACTGGGGTCCGGGTATATACTGTCACTGGGGTCCGGGTATATACGGTCGCTGGGGTCCGGGTATATACAGTCACTGGGGTCCGGGCATATACTGTCACTGGGGTCTGGGCATATACTGTCACTGGGGTCCGGGTATATACGGTCACTGGGTTCCGGGTATATACGGTCACTGGGGTACGGGTATATACGGTCACTGGGGTCCGGGTATATACGGTCACTGGGGTCCGGGTATATACAGTCACTGAGGTCCGGGTATATTCTGTCACTGGGGTCCGGCCATATACTGTCACTGGGGTCCGAGTATATACGCTCACTGGGGTCCGGGTATATACTGTCACTGGGGTCCGGGTATATACGGTCACTGGGGTCTGGGTTTATACGGTCCGGGTATATACTGTCACTGGGGTCAGGGTATATACGGTCACTGGGGTCCGGGTATATACGGTCACTGGGGTCCGGGTATATACGGTCACTGGGGTCCGGGTATATTCCTCTTTCCTTCCTCATTAAACTAAAGGGCTCTTGTTTTTCTTGTCCTGTGTTTTCAAATATTTCTTTTTATAGATTATGTGGAAGTTAGTAGGCAGAGGGGGGCAGGCCTTGAGTTGTGTAAGGGGCCCCAACATTGCTGATGTCAGTCCTGGTCTTGCATATAATCACGTGTATGGTATACAGGTCCTGTGTACAGCTGGTAACTTTCGCTATATGGGCACTGTGTGGGGGAATACTGGTCTGTATATACTGGTCTGCATACAGTACAGTATGGTGGTATTATCAAGTTATTGTGTGATGGTATATATTTCCTCCTTATCCGGGCATATACTGTCACTGGGGTCCGGATATATACTGTCACTGGGGTCCGGGTTTATACGGTCACTGGGGTCCAGGTATGTACGGTCACTGGGATGTGGGCATATACGGTCACTGGGGTCCGGGTATATACGGTCACTGGGGTCCGGGTATATACGGTCACTGGGGTCCGGGTATATACGATCACTGGGGTCCGGGTATATACGGTCACTGGGGTCCGGGTATATACTGTCACTGGGGTCCGGGTATATACGGTCACTGGGGTCCGGGTTTATACGGTCACTGGGGTCTGGGTTTATACGGTCCGGGTATATACTGTCACTGGGGTCAGGGTATATACGGTCACTGGGGTCCAGGTATATACGGTCACTGGGGTCCGGGTATATACGGTCACTGGGGTCCTGGTATATTCCTCTTTCCTTCCTCCTAAACTAAAGGGCTCTTGTTTTTCTTGTCCTGTGTTTTCAAATATTTCTTTTTATAGATAATGTGGAAGTTAGTAGGCAGAGGGGGGGCAGGCCTTGAGTTGTGTAAGGGGCCCCAACATTGCTGATGTCAGTCCTGGTCTTGCATATAATCACGTGTATGGTATACAGGTCCTGTGTACAGCTGGTAACTTTCGCTATATGGGCACTGTGTGGGGGAATACTGGTCTGTATATACTGGTCTGCATACAGTACAGTATGGTGGTATTGTCAAGTTATTGTGTGATGGTATATATTTCCTCCTTATCCGGGCATATACTGTCACTGGGGTCCGGATATATACTGTCACTGGGGTCCGGGTTTATACGGTCACTGGGGTCCAGGTATGTACGGTCACTGGGGTCTGGGCATATACTGTAACTGGGGTGTGGGCATATACGGTCACTGGGGTCCGGGTATATACGATCACTGGGGTCCGGGTATATACGGTCACTGGGGTCCGGGCATATACTGTCACTGGGGTCCAGGTATATACGGTCCCCGGGGGTCTGGGTATATACTGTCACTGGGGTCCGGGTATATACGGTCACTGGGGTCCGGGCATATACTGCCACTGGGGTCCAGGTATATACTGTTACTGGGATCCGGGTATACACGGTCACTGGGGTCCAGGTATATACGGTCACTGGGGTCCGAGTATATTCCTCTTTCCTTCCTCAATAAACTAAAGGGCTCTTGTTTTTCTTGTCCTGTGTTTTTAAATATTTCTTTTTATAGATAATGTGGAAGTTAGTAGGCAGAGGGGGGGCCTTGAGTTGTGTAAGGGGCCCCAACATTTCTGATAGCAGCCCTGGTCTTGCATATAATCACTTATATGGTATGCAGATCCTGTGTACAGCTGGTAACTTTCGCTATATGGGCACTGTGTGGGGGAATACTGGTCTGCATACAGTACAGTATGGTGGTATTATCAAGTTATTGTGTGATGGTATATATTTCCTCCTTGTATACTGGTATTATTGTGTGATGGTATATATTTCCTCCTTGTATACTGGTATTATTGTGTGATGGTATATATTTCCTCCTTGTATACTGGTATTATTGTGTGATGGTATACATTTCCTCCTTGTATACTGGTATTCTTGGTCAAGGAAAATTATCTTACCTATGTTAACTTGTTATATATTTTCTTTTATTTTGTGTAGGTTGGAGCATTAGGAGGGATTTGGGTGGGATAGGGGTGTGGTGTCCCGTTACTGCATTATATACGGTACCTGTATATAGGTCCCCATAGCCAGAGTCCCTAGGACGTCGGGGTCCTTCTTATCTAGTCCACCCCTTGTCACCTCTCATCTAGGAATTAGTAGATCTAGCAGTTTATCCAGGATTTGTATAGATGTAATTGTACATATGTATGTGATTGGTTGATTACCTGTACAGAGCGTGGCAGGACCTGCGGGTCACGTGGTCAGGTAAACTCTATGGTTTTTGCTTAAGGACCTTTGGAAGTCCCTATGACGTATTTCACCCATCATTCCTTGTAGCGGTGAGTGACAGTTACTCGGACCAATCAAATCGGCCCTGCCCATATAAGGGATCGGCGGCCATAGCTCTCTCTTGTTCCTGTGCTGCCAGTAAGCATCTCTTTTCCTCGTGGGCTGTTGTGAGAGAAGGATCTGCGCTGCTGTCATCAGTGAGTTTAGGCCTGAGCCTTGCGGCAACGGCTGATCATTACCAAACCGTGAGTGTATCAATCCCTAAGCACTCTGCAAGATCACCGGACCTTATCTTTCAACTAAATCCGGACGGATCTTCACAATTAACCCTAAATTCAGAGACTTATAATCCAAGTCAAGGTCCCCAACAACTGCCAGTCACTGAAGTGTATAGAGACTGTATTGATTAGACTGTTACTGTTCATTGGATGTACCGCAAGTCTTTAAGTAAAGTTTATCCAAGTTCAGCTACCTTGTGGACCTTCAGTCATTATTTGCATGCACCTATCGTTACTGGGAAGGGCGGCGATAGGCCGGAGAATTACCTCAGCATACTAGGCCTCAGCCTGGCGTCACGAACTATAGGGTTAACCTTAACCCCTGAAATACTAAAGCAAAATCCTGACTACACTACCTCTACCCCAGAGGCTTACCACGGGGGCGTGGCAGAGGTGTGGCCATGGGCGTAGCCTCACAGGGGGCCCTTGCTTTATTTGGTCGGAGACCCCTGAGTGTTGTCAGTCGGCCCCTGCCTGGGTGGTCACATGGGCTGGGTAACCTCCTGACCAGCGTGACTCACGGTATCGTAGGACGCTCCTCCCCCCTGCCAGAAAGAGAATGGTATGTGCTGGTTTCCGGCCTGGCCCCCGCCCGTCCAAAAATGTTACTGTGTGACAGTGGCTGAGGTCCCACCAGCGGTCATTGTTCTCTGCCTCTGAAATCCCCCAAAAAGGTACCACCACCAGTCATGAACTGACTTGCCATTCAGGTACATAGAAAAGCTAGGTGACAATTTCTCACCTAGCTTTTTCATTCTCCTGAATGGCATATCTGCTTATAATAGCTCAGCTATTATAGACAGATTTGACTAAAGGTTATAGGTAAATCTATATATAATAACTGAGCTATTATAAGCAGATATGCCATTCAGCTTTTCTGTGCTCCTTAGAGCCATTTCTGCTTATATTAGTTAAGCTAATATAGACAGATTTGTATTTTTTTTGTTTAGTTATGGTCTATGGATGGTAGTGGATACTGGTGGCACTGTTATAGATGTGACCACCCATAACTCTATCTAGTCTTCCTTAACTCCTTAAGGACTCAGGGTTTACCTGTACGCCCTGCTCCCGTTAACAGGGTTTAAAGCTTTCTCACAAGCGGAGAACGCTTCAAACCCCATGGGTCCCAACTGCTATCCGCAGTCAGGACCCAGGGTTAATGCCGAGCATGGCTGATGGGACCGATGCCCTGCATTAACCTTTTAGATGCCACAATACTTTTATGGCGCTGCGTTCCTGGATCACCGTGTCTCCTGCCGCGGTGATCGGGCCAAGATGGCTGCTGATTTAACAACAGCCACCCCGGCATATCGCCTAGGGGGGTCCTGAGATCCCCATTGTCAGCAATCGTTGTGATTCGCCAGTCAATTCTGACTGGCGAATCCCAGCTATTCCGGGCCATTTGGGTCACTTCTGACCCGGAATAAGGGTGATTGGTGCTGTCCGAGACAGCACCAATCACCCTTGCCCAGCAGGAGTGAGATGGCACTGGTGCCACCCCAAGATCGCTGTGATTGGTCGGCCGAGAAAGGCCAACCACAGCTCCTGCTAGGGTCGGGTGAGCGATGCGGGTCTCATCTCAGTGGCGGCTTCAGGGTCAGAGGCGGCCGCAGGACCTGGGCTCTAGAGGCAGCAGCGGGATCCAGACGGGGCGGCAGGATCTGCAAGTGTAGTGATTGGCGGCAGCAGCAGGAGGAGGTGAGGCCAATGTGCCACCTGATGTTGAATTGTTACAACTCCCAGCATGCACAGCCAAAGGGCAAGTCATGCAACAGCTGGAGGCACACGACGACAACTTTCAGCATGCTCTTTGGCTGTCTGTGCATGCTGGGAGTTGTAATGGTGTGCCTCCAAACGTTGCATAACTACAACTCCCAGCATGCGCTGACAGCCAAAGGGCATGCTGGGGGTTATAGTTGTGTACCTCCAGCTGTTGCATAACTACAACTCCCAGAATGCCCTTTGGTTGTCAGGGCATGCTGGGAGTTGTAATTACACAACAGCTAGAGCACATGGTGGGTTTACAGTAAGTTTCCCGCACAGAGTTTTAGTTGAGGAAAATCCGCCGTGGTTCAAATCCACCGTGTGTACTTACTGTAAAAAAACACCTACACTACACTACACTACACTAACTCAAAATAAAGTGTAAAACACTACATATACAGCCACAATTACTCCACGCTCCCCCCACCCCCAAATAAAAAAAAAAATGTGTTGTACGACACTGTTTTCTAAACAGTGTGCCTCCAGCTGTTGTAAAACAACAACTCCCAGCATACACGGACAGCCATTGACTGTTCAGGCATGCTGGGAGTTGCAGTTTTGCAACAGCTGGAGGCACACTGTTTGGGAAACTCTGCTGTAGGGTATGCAAATCCCTCATTTAGGCCTCAAATGTGCATGGTGCCCTGTTGTATTTCAAGGAAATAGTTTAGAGCTACATCGTTGGGGTATCTTTGTCCTCGGGAGAAATTGTGTTATGGATTTTTGGGGGCTTTTTCTCCTTTTACTCCTTATGAAAAAGAAAAGTTGGAGGCTACACCAGCATGAAAAATTACATTTTCTACATTACCGTGCTGCTGTAGCCTCATAAAAGAATAAAAAGACCCTTAAAAATTCTAACACAATTTCTTTTGAGTACGGAAATACCCCATATGTAGACGTAAAGTGCTCTGCGGGCGCACCACCTGGGGGGTGGGGGGGGGGATGGGGCGGCTTCCACCAAAGGGGCTTTGTAAACACACATGGCCTTCAATTCCAGCTAAATCTTCTCTTCAAAAACCAAATTTTGCTCCTTTTCTTCTGAGCATTGTAGTTCACCCTCAAAGCACTTTACGTCCACATATGGGGTATTTGTAATGGTGTTACAAATTTGGGGAGGCTTTTTCTCCTATTACATCTTGTGAAAATGAAAAAATTTGGGGTAATATTGGCAATTTTGTGAAAAAAATTACATTTTTCATTTTTATGTTCCATTTTAACGTTAATTCGTCAAACCGCTGTGGGGTGTTACGGCTCACTATACCCCTTGTTACGTTCCTTGAGGGGTGCCGTTTTTTTTTTTTTTTTTTTTTTTTTTGCTGTTCTGGCAACATGGGGGGCTTCCTAAATGTGACATGCCTTTCCAAAACTATGTCAGCAAAATTCTCCCTCCAAAAGCCAAATTTTGCTCCTGCTCTTCTGAGCCATATAGTGCGCTCACAGAGCACTTTATTTCCACATATGGGGTATTTCTATACTCAGAAGAAATAGCGTTACAAATTTTGGGAAACATTTTTTCCTATTACCCCTTGTGAAAATGAAAAATTTTGGGAAAAAAAATTCTCTCTCCAAAATCCCATTTTCGCTTCTTCCCTTCTGAGCCCTATAGTGCACCCACAGAGCACTTTACATCCACATATGGGGTATTTCCATACAGAAGAGAAATTGAGTTACACATTTTGGGGGCTTTTTCTTCTTATGCCCCTTGTTTAAATGAAAAAAATAAAGTAAAATAAAAATGGGGCTACCAAAACAAGTTAGTGTAAAAAAATGGAGATTTAGATTTTTCTCCTCCACTTTGCTGCTATTCCTGTAAAACACCTAAAGGGTTAACAAACTTTCTGAATGTCATTTTGAATACTTTGCGGGGTGCAGTTTTCATAATGGGTCGGTCCATTATGGGGGATTTCTGACAGAAATGCCCCTCAAATACAATTCAAACTTAACTAGTTCCTGCAAAATTCTGATTTAGAATATTTTGTGAAAATTTTGAAAATTGCGGCTATACTTGAATCCTCTAATGTCTTCAAAAAGTAAAAATGTGTCAATTTTATGACGGTGACATAATATGTTGTATATAATATAATAATATAAAGATATCTCCTGTATGATGGGGACATAATATATTGTATATAATAATATAAAGATCTCTCCTGTATGATGGGGACATAATATATTGTATATAATATAATAATATAAAGATATCTCCTGTATGATGGGGACATAATATATTGTATATAATAATATAAAGATATCTCCTGTATGATGGGGACATAATATATTGTATATAATAATATAGAGATATCTCCTGTATGATGGGGACATAATATATTGTATATAATAATATAAAGATATCTCCTGTATGATGGTGACATAATATATTGTATGTAATAATATAAAGATATCTCCTGTATGATGGTGACATAATATATTGTATATAATATAATAATATAAAGATATCTCCTGTATGATGGTGACATAATATATTGTATATAATAATATAAAGATATCTCCTGTATGATGGGGACATAATATATTGTATGTAATAATATAAAGATATTTCCTGTATGATGGTGACATAATATATTGTATATAATAATATAATAATATAAAGATATCTCCTGTATGATGGGGACATAATATATTGTATATAATATAATAATATAAAGATATCTCCTGTATGATGGTGACATAATATATTGTATATAATATAATAATATAAAGATATCTCCTGTATGATGGGGACATAATATATTGTATATAATAATATAAAGATATCTCCTGTATGATGGTGACATAATATATTGTATATAATATAATAATATAAAGATATCTCCTGTATGATGGGGACATAATATATTGTATATAATAATATAAAGATGTCTCCTGTATGATGGTGACATAATATATTGTATATAATAATATAAAGATATCTCCTGTATGATGGTGACATAATATATTGTATATAATAATATAAAGATATCTCCTGTATGATGGTGACATAATATATTGTATATAATAATATAAAGATATCTCCTGTATGATGGTGACATAATATATTGTATATAATAATATAAAGATATCTCCTGTATGATGGGGACATAATATATTGTATATAACAATATAAAGATATCTCCTGTATGATGGTGACATAATATATTGTATATAATATAATAATATAAAGATATCTCCTGTATGATGGGGACATAATATATTGTATATAATAATAATATAAAGATATCTCCTGTATGATGGTGACATAATATATTGTATATAATAATATAAAGATATCTCCTGTATGATGGGGACATAATATATTGTATATAATAATATAAAGATATCTCCTGTATGATGGTGACATAATATATTGTATATAATAATATAAAGATATCTCCTGTATGATGGTGACATAATATATTGTATATAATAATATAAAGATATCTCCTGTATGATGGTGACATAATATATTGTATATAATAATATAAAGATATCTCCTGTATGATGGTGACATAATATATTGTATATAATGTAATAATATAAAGATATCTCCTGTATGATGGGGACATAATATATTGTATATAACAATATAAAGATATCTCCTGTATGACGGTGACATAATATATTGTATATAATATAATAATATAAAGATATCTCCTGTATGATGGTGACATAATATATTGTATATAATAATATAAAGATATCTCCTGTATGATGGGGACACTTACCCGTCGGAGCGGTGTCCCGAGCGGTCCCGGCGTCCTCCGTGCGGTCCCGACGTCCTCCGTGCGGTCCCGGCGTCCTCCGTGCGGTCCCGACGTCCTCCAGGCGGTCCCGGTGGCGCTGCGTCCCGGAGGTGAGTTTCCGGCAGCAGTGCGGCATCTTCATTGGCAGCAGTGAGATCGCCGTAAAGCGATCTCACTGCTGCCTCTGAGAGTTTCAAAACTGCAACTCCCAGCATGCCCAGACAGCCTTTGGCTTTCTGGGCATGCTGGGAGTTGTAGTTTTGCAACATCTGGAGGTCCTCAGTTTGGAGACCACTGTATAATGGTCTCCAATCTGTGCTCTTCCAGATGTTGCAAAACTACAAATCTCAACATGCTCAGTCTGTCCAGGCATGCTGGGAGTTGTAGTTCTCTAACATCTGGAAGAGCACAGATTGGAGACCATTATACAGTGGTCTCCAAACTGTGGACCTCCAGATGTTGCAAAACTACAACTCCCAGCATGCCGACTGCCCAAGCATGCTGGAAGTTGTAGTTCGGCAACATCTGATCCTTCAGATATTGCCGAACTTCAACTTCCAGCATGCCTTGGCAGTCTGGGCATGCTGGGAGTTGTAGTTTTGCAACAACTGGAGGCACACAAGTTGGGAAACATTGTCCGTTTCCTAACTCAGTGCCTCCAGCTGTTGCAATTGTTGCAAAACTATAACTCCCAGCATGCACTGACAGACCATGCATGCTGGGAGTTGTAGTTTTGCAACAGCTGGAGGCACACTGGTTTGGAAACACTAAGTTTGGTTGCAAAACACTTGAAAGTTTATTACTTAACTTAGTGTTTCCAAACCAGTGTTCCTCCAGCTGTTGCAAAACTACAACTCCCAGCATGCACGGACAGCCAAAGGGCATGCTCGGAGTTTGCAACAGCTGGATGTTTGCCCCCTCCCCCCAATGTGAATGTACAGGGTACACTCACATGGGCGGAGGTTTACAGTAAGTGCTGCAAGTTTGAGATGGCGCAAATTTTGCGCTGCAGCTCAAACTTCCAGCGGCAAACTTGCTGTGAACCTCTGCCCATGTGACTGTACCCTAAAAACACTACACTACACTGACACTAACCTAAAATAAAAAGTAAAAAACACTACATATACACATACCCCTACACAGCCCCCCTCCCCCCAAAAAATGAAAAACGTCTGGTACGCTACTGTTTCCAAAACGGAGCCTCCAGCTGTTGCAAAATAATAACTCCCAGTATTGCCGGACAGCCATTGACTGTCCAGGCATGCTGGGAGTTTTGCAACAGCTGGAGGCACCCTGTTTGGGAATCACTGGCGTAGAATACCCCTATGTCCACCCCTATGCAAATCCCTAATTCAGGCCTCAAATGCGCATGGCGCTCTCTCACTTTGGAGCCCTGTCATATTTCAGGGCAACAGTTTTGGGACACATATGGGGTATCGCCGTACTCGGGAGAAATTGCCTTACAAATTTTGGGGTGCTTTTCTTCTTTAACCCCTTATGAAAAGGTGAAGTTGGGGTCTACACCAGCATGTTAGTGTAAAAAAATACATTTTTTACACTGACATGCTGGTGTTGCCCTATACTTTTCATTTTCACAAGAGGTAAAAGGGAAAAAAGACCCTCTAAATTTGTAACGCAATTTCTCCTGAGTACGGAGATACCCCATATGTGGGCGCAAAGTGCTCTGGGGGCACACAACAAGGCCCAGAAGGGAGAGTGCACCATGTACATTTGAGGCGATTTGCACAGGGGTAGCTGATTGTTACAGCAGTTCTGACAAACGCAAAACAATAAATATCCACATGTGACCCCATTTTGGAAACTACACCCCTCACGGAATGTAATAAGGGGTGCAGTGAGCATTTACACCCCACTGGTGTATGACAGATTTTTGGAACAGTGGTCTGTGAAAATGAAAAATTAAATTTTTGATTTGCACAGTCCACTGTTTCAAATATCTGTCAAACGCCAGTGGGGTGTAAATGCTCACTGCACCCCTTATTAAATTCCATGAGGGGTATAGTTTCCAAAATGGGGTCACATGTGGGGGGGGGTCCACTGTTCTGGCACCATAGGGGCTTCCTAAATGGGACATGCCCCCCAAAAACCCTTTCAGAAAAACTCACTCTCCAAAATCCCATTGTCGCTCCTTCCCTTCTGAGCCCTCTACTGCGCCCGCCGAACACTTTACATACGCATATGAGGTATTTCCTTACTCAAGAGAAATTGGGTTACCAATTTTAGGGTGATTTCTCTCCTTTTACCCCTTGTAAAAATTAAAAAATTGGGTCTACAAGAAAATGCGAGTGTAAAAAATGAAGATTTAGAATTTTCTCCTTCACTTTGCTGCTATTCCTGTGAAACACCTAAAGGGTTAAAACACTTACTGAATGTCATTTTGAATACTTTGGGGGGTGCAGTTTTTATAATGGGGTCATTTATGGGGTATTTCTAATATGAAGATCCTTAAAATCCACTTCCAACCTGAACTGGGCCCTGAAAAATTACGATTTTGAAAATCTTGAGAAAAATTGGAAAATTGCTGCGGAACTTTGAAGCCCTCTGATGTTTTCCAAAAGTAAAAACTTGTCAATTTTTTAATGCAAACACAAAGTAGACATATTGTATATGTGAATCAATATGTAATTTATTTGGAATATCCATTTTCCTTTCAAGCAGAGACTTTCAAAGTTAGAAAAATGCAAAATTTTCAAAATTTTCATGAAATTTTTAGATTTTTTACCAAGAAAGGATGCAAATATCAGTGAAATTTTACCGATAACATAAAGTAGAATATGTCATGAAAAAACAATCTCGGAATCAGAATGATAAGTAAAAGCATTCCAAAGTTATTAATGTTTAAAGTGACAGTGGTCAGATATTCAAAAAATGCCCAGGTCATGAAGGTGAAAATGGGCTGGGTCATGAAGGGGTTAAAGATATCTCCTGTATGATGGTGACATAATATATTGTATATAATAATTTAAAGATATCTCCTGTATGATGGGGACATAATATATTGTATATAATAATATAAAGATATCTCCTGTATGATGGGGACATAATATATTGTATATAATCTAATAATATAAAGATATCTCCTGTATGATGGGGACATAATATATTGTATATAATAATATAAAGATATCTCCTGTATGATGGGGACATAATATATTGTATATAATAATATAAAGATATCTCCTGTATGATGGGGACACAATATATTGTATGTAATATAATAATATAAAGATATTTCCTGTATGATGGGGATATAATATATTGTATATATTATAATATAAAGATATCTCCTGTATGATGGGGACATAATATATTGTATATAATAATATAAAGATATTTCCTGTATGATGGGGACATAATATATTGTATATAATAATATAAAGATATTTCCTGTATGATGGAGACATAATATATTGTATATAATATAATAATATAAAGATATTTCCTGTATGATGGGGACATAATATATTGTATATAATAATATAAAGATATTTCCTGTATGATGGAGACATAATATATTGTATATAATATAATAATATAAAGATATTTCCTGTATGATGGGGACATAATATATTGTATATAATAATATAAAGATATTTCCTGTATGATGGGGACATAATATATTGTATATAATAATATAAAGATATTTCCTGTATGATGGGGACATGAAGTAGACCTATTGTATATGCGAATTAATTTAACATTTATTTGACCATTTTCCTTACAAGCAGAGAGTTTCAAAATTAGAAATATGCTAAATTTTCCAAATTTTCATGAAATCTTGGAATTTTTCACAAAGAAATGATGCAAGTATCAGTGAAAAATTACCACTATCTTAAAGTAGAATATGTCATGAAATAGCAACCTTGGAATCAGAATGATAAGTAAAAGCTTCTCAGAGTTATTAATGTATAAAGTAACAGTGATCAGTGATGTGCAAACAATGGGCTGAGTCATCAAGGGGTTAATTAAAGCTGAAGCCCTCACTGGGACAAGGCATGAGATCAGAGGGAGTCTGTGGATCACATATATGGCCTCTAATACTTTATACCCGACATTGTGGGGATATTAGAACTATTAAAAGTTAAATTGGATACATCTAATATATCTTACACTTGAGTAACTATACTTTAAGGTAACATATAGAAATGTAAGTGATCTCCTATTACAGTTTCCCCCTCATGTATAGATACATTTTACAGTAATATGTAGGAATATCATTTTTTATAACCTCTAATGCATGTTTCAAGCACTTGTCATCATTGGCAAAGTCATTTTTGTACTTTGAATCACACTGGAAAGTTAGTGAGGAAGATGAAGACCAAGATGACCATATTGACCAAGAACCTCAACCACCATGGCTTGATGATTGTCCACCATGACCTCCTTGACCTGAGGAACCTCCACCACCATTACCTGATGATTGTCCACCATGACCTCCTTGACCTGAGGTACCTTTACCACCATGACCTCCTTGACCTGAGGTACCTCCACCGCCATGACCTGATTGTCGACCATGACCTCCTTGACCTGAGGTACCTCCACCACCATTACCTGATTGCCAAGATCCCCCTGACCTGGTGGTATATATCCCCCAGGCCCACACATTATTGGTGGTTGATAGTTTCCCCCATAATTTAAAAACACACTTAACTTCTGAGAACAACACAAGTTAACTACATTCATCGAGAGTCTGTAGGGAATACTACAAATATGTCTATAGACAGTACGTACCAATGCAGACACTGACACAACCAGAGCCAAGAGTATGATGATCTTCATTGTGCAGACAGTGAAGTTCAGCACCGATGTGGATCTCCAGCAGTTGTGTCCTCACTTTTGTAGTGTTAGGACCACAGACAGCCCAGTATGGGCTCCACCGTCACGGAAACTTGATTTACCCTCTGGCAAGTTCAAGATGTAAAGGTATCAAAGATCTTGGCAGAATAAGATTTAGAATCTGCCAATGTTTTGTGTCCTCTTTATGAGTAAACATCCGTCTGCTCATCAGTCATTATTTTGTACTTTTCCAATATGACGGTTTTTATCAAAATGTTTTGATCACTTGGAGTCTCCTCTACTGTCCCAAGTGTCTGTGTCACCTGGATGACTACGAGTTCTGCATTTCAATGGCCCCGACAACAACTTCTCTATATATCTGGTTCTTGCACTCCTGTGAGTTGGGGCATTAAAGGGGTTATCCACCATAAGGAGATTTTAGTAGTACATACCTGCTAGAACTGAGTATTTCCTGTTAAATTACAATCTCTAAACTACACATCCCATAGTTCCATAGTTTGTAAGTATGAGGTCACTTTTCTCCCTCTCACACATCAGCCACCCCACCCATTGAAACACACCTGTGATCCCTTCAATGCAATAGACCAGTGTTTTTTTTTTTTACCCATGGTGCCTACAGCTGTAACAAAATTATCTTTCTCCCACCTAGCGGTCTTTCCACCTATTTATGCAGGACAGACTCCTTTTGATCACCTGTTTAGTAATGTCCGGTCTTGATGCACTGCAACCTGGGAAATTCCGAGACCTGTGTAATTTTGTATGCTGTTAAAAATAAATATTGGTGCAATAATGAGAATTGTGAGACCACCATCACACGCAGGTACAGACACTATATTATGAACTACACTAACTTTACAGCCCCTGTAGCACAGTCAAATAAAAGAAAAATCCTGAAATACGCCTTTAAAGGGGTACTCCCATGCCTCAGCCTTCTGAACATCCGATTCAGAAGGCTTGGAGCTATGGTTGCAACTTCACGGCCACGCCCCCTTGTGACATCACTCCAAGCCCCCTCGTGACATCAAGCCCCCTCCATTGATATCTATTGGAGGGGTGTGATGGTGGCCACACCCCCTACCATAGACTTGCATAGCGGGGGTGACGTAATACTGGGGCGGAGTTTTGACGTCACTATACTCCGGTCCCGTGGTCGCCACCTGGCTGTTTGTGAGCTGGCATCGCAGCGTGCAGCTCAAACAGGTGGGTGTCAAATACAAGATTGCGGGGGTCCCCAGCGGCGGGAGCCCCGCACTAAGATATCTTATCCTATCCTTTGGATAGGGGATAAGATGTCTCAGGGCCGGAGTACCCCTTTAAGGACTAAGGGAGTACTGATACGCCCTGATGCCTTGAGTGGCTTTGAAGTGAGCACAGGAGCAGTGAATGTCGGCTTCTATCAGTAGTCAGACACTCACTGCTAATTACCACCGCTGACGGTCATTTTACCCTTTACATATCGTAATGAATGTCGATCACAGCGTCTAAAATGAAATTTTAACTTATCAGTGGCTCAATGGAGCCAACCAAAACCCTGCAACGTGATCGCAGGGATTCAGTGAGCTAAAATGGCGGAGAAGGGTCCCCTTACCAGTCTGCTGCTGCCAATCTCCAGTCTAATGATGTAGCCTGTAGCCATCAGTGGATGGCCGTTCACACTGTATAATGTGTGGTAAGCTGTAGGGGTGTAGGGTGAACAGGGGTGTTGCAGAGTAGTGATGCAGGGTGTAGCATTAACCCTTGATTGTTGTGACACCAGGGTGCGGGCTTCCTCTATGTATATGTTCTACCGCCACCCGTCCCAGGAACGATAGGGAGGAATAATGGATTGTCCACAGCAGAAGTTGTAGTAAACTTGGAATAACTTTACTGAAGATTTTATGCAGATGAAGATAACAAACAGTCTTTTACAAGAGGACCGGAATACAGGCTCCTCACAGGTTGGCTGGGACTTTGTTGTGAAATAAGCTTCGATTTTGCTGCACGCTGTTCCACTGAATTTAGGGGTAGGTTTAGGTTCCATAGTCACGTAGGATTGGTAAGATTGGAGTTGGATTAACTCACTGTTTAGAAGACTGCTGAAGTTGAAGGCTTCAGGCCTAACTTGACTTGAAGAATTGTACGGAGTTGAGGGAAAGAGAGAAGAGAGCGATTATTGGATACAGCGCCCCTATATACTGAAGGGGCAGGATCAAAGTTTATTGGATGGTTCCCAGACCTGTTGGTCCTGACCCAAAGCATTATGGTCACATCACATGACCCCATCACATGACCCAAAGGTCCTTGAACCTTGCATAACACAATTCACTAGTGATCACATGACCTACGGTCCTGTACATTTATTACACTATGACAAAATATATTAAATATGTACATTTTTGAATAGCATTGTGAGGCGACTAAGGGTTAACCCACCAGGAGAGCCCCGAAAGCATGGAGGAACTCTGACTGTGGGGATTTACGACGGGACCAAGTCCAGTACCAGGACACCACAAATGCGATGCCATAGGCGTAGCATTATGCAGTGAATGCAATCTTATTATATATAAAAGTCCCCAGGACTTAAAAGTGTAAAAAATAAAAAAAAAAATAAAATGTTTCTAAAATAATATAAACCCTCTTATTTTCCCATTTTACAAATAAAAATAACATATTTGATGTCATCTCCTGTACAATCTTCCAGGCTATTAAAATATAATAGTTATGATCCCACACAGTAATCGTAAAAAATAATAAACACCAAAAATACAATTTTTTTTATCACATATATCAGAAGAAAATTAATAAAAAATGTTCAAAAAGTAAAAAAAGTTTTTTACCCAAATATCCATGGTAAAATGAGGGTGCGTGTGTGCGCGCGTGTATACCCCGATACATCCCCAGGAAAGGCAGGGGGAGAGAGGCCGTCGCTGCCCGCTTCTCTCCCCCTGCCTTTCCTGGGGTCTAGAGCCCTGCTGCCGGCCCATTCTGTCCCCCTGACTATCGGTACCGGCGCCCCATTGCCGGCGCCGATAGCCAGAGGGAGAGAAGCGGCGCCAACAGCCAGGGGGAGAGAAGGGGCAGCGGCACCCATTGCCGGCGCCGCTGCCCGTTGCCTCCCCCCATCCCCGGTGGCATAATTACCTGGGTCGGGTCCGCGCTGCTGCAAGCCTCCGGCATCCGTCCCCTTCGTCGTTGCTATGCGCTGCACGGCGCATGACGTCAGTGCGCCGCGCTGTGCATAGCAACGACGCAGGGGATGCATGCCGGAGGCCTGCAGCAGCGCGGACCCGACCCAGGTAATTATGCCACCGGGGATGGGGAGGCAACGGGCAGCGGCGCCGGCAATGGGTGCCGCTGCCCCTTCTCTCCCTCTGGCTATCGGCACCGGTACCGATAGTCAGGGGGACAGAACGGGAGCAGCGCCGATAGCCAGGGGGTGAGAAGGGGGCAGACCCCAGGCTCTAGACCCCAGGGAAGGCAGGGGGAGAGAAGCGGGCAGCGACAGCCTCTCCCCCCCTGCCTTTCCTGGGGCGGTATAGGCGTATAACACGCAAATAGACTTTAGGCAAAAAATTTTAGCCTAAAAAGTGCGTGTTATACGCCGATAAATACGGTATATAAATCTGGTATTGTATTAATCACATTGACCTACAGGATAAAAGTTGCAAAACTGTAGTTTTCTTATTTCTGCTAACAAATAATAGTTTGTTGGTTTTGCAGAACATTTTATGATAAAATTAAACATGTCATTACAAAGTACAATTTGTCAGGTCTGTAGGTGGAAAAGTAAAAGGGGAAAAATGAGAACGCAAAAATGAGGGGTTGTTGTATTAAAGGGTTAATAATTACAGATTTCTCAAAATCAAACAACCCCTGAATATTATAATTCACTCCAAATGCAAAAATTCCAAAGACTGGCCTTAAGGTACTGCTTTAAAATCCCCAGGATCATATAAAACAGATATATTAGCAACAGAACTTGGACATAGGATAAGATGAAAATGCAATAGGATATACATATAATCAAGTCCAATAAAATGACCTCAATCATGTGTATAGTGTCTTATAAACACAGAGATATGGATAATCACACATTTCTGAGGCGTCTTCCATCTTCATCATTTATCAGGTCTGATGAAGAAGGGACACACCTCCGAAACACGTCTATTCTAAAGGAAGAATAAGTGAGCGCTCCACACGGAGAGAAAGAAGTGGGAGGAAAATTTGGCCTTCATGTGAGAGTAAGTTGGAATAAAATGGAGCACACTGACAGTGTTAGGCTGAACAGCACAAGCTGGGATGTGCATATATGGCTAAGAGCGTGTCAGAATAACACGGTTATACGGTACAGTAGACTTAAACTGCATACGGTAAAATACAGTAAAACTGACCAACCTGGTAACTCCCCCCAAAGTTTTTTTTTTTTTAATATATATTTGTTGCATTATGTCCGGACACAAGTGAATATTATGGACAAATGAGAGGACAGTCTGTATAATCTGCTATCACTTATCTTAACCAACCTGACATATACAGATGCCTATCACTCTACTTTCTGAGGACCCAGAATGTCAGGATAATACCAACATACTGTGCCCTAAGAATGTTATCACCTATTATACCTTGTAAAGAAGGATTTCATCTCCCCTTAGAGTATAAATTATTTCTTAATACAGAAAACAGGACAACTGATTCTATTGTTATACATATTGGACCCTTCTATGAAGCCTTCTGAACAGTTATTAATAGGCGGTGATTATCAGTATCTATGTGTTTATAAGCCTCTATATACACGATTGGGGTCATTTTATTGCACTTTATTAGATTTATAGTTTTATCCCGTTGTATTTTAATCCGATCCTATGTCTATGTACTATTGTAATGAATGGATTTGTTTTTTTCTGATAATTTCATTTACGCCTTCGGCTTATTTACCTGAAGACAATATTTGTCATCTTCATCCTGCAACATCAGAAGACGAGCGCACGAACCTTTGTTTAATGTTCCTCCTGTATTTACGTATGGAGCTTCTTCTGCTGGAATCAAAAGTCATCAAACATTAAACAAAGTAACTTCCTGCATTGTAATATAAAGTTATTATTATATAACATTCCCTGGCATCCTGCAAATGTTCCTAATATCTGATGCAATTCTGAATTCAGCTTCTTGGTCTTCTATTCTTTTACATTAACCCCTTAAAGAGGTACTCCGGTGGAAAACTTTTATTTTTTAACGCCTTGGGTACGGAGCCCATTATGACCCTAAGGACGGGAGCATTTTTTGCAATTCTGACCACTGTCACTTTATGCATTAATAGCTTTACTTTTCATACTGATTCTGAGATTGTTTTTTCGTGACATATTCTAATTCATGTTAGTGGTAATTTTGTGTCGATACTTCCATCATTTCTTGGGGAAAAATTCCAAAATTTGATGAAAAAATAGAAAATTTTGCATTTTTCTAACTTTGAAGCTCTCTGCTTGTAAGGAATATGGATATTCCAAATAAATTATATATTGATTCACATATACAATATGTCTACTTTATATTTTCATCATAAAGTTGACGTGTTTTTACTTCTGGAAGACACCAGAGGGCTTCAAAGTTCAGCAGCAATTTTCCAATTTTTCACAAAATTTTCATAATCGGAATTTTTCAGGGACCAGTTCAGGTTTGAAGTGGTTTTGAAGGGCCTTCTAATTAGAAAATCCCCATAAATGACCCCGTTATAAAAACTGCACCCCTCAAAGTATTCAAAATGACATTCAATAAGTGCGTTAACCCTTTAGGTGTTTCACAGGAATAGCGGCAAAGTGAAGGAGAAAATTCAAAATGCCCCCCAAATTTGTAACCCAATTTCTCTCGAGTAAGGAAATACCTCATGTGTATGTCAAGTGTTCGGCGGGTGCAGTAGAGGGCTCAGAAGGGAAGGAGCGACAATGGGATTTTGGAGAGTGAATTTTTCTGAAATGGATTTTTAGGGGCATGTCTCATTTAGGAAGCCAGAACAGCAAAAAAAAAAAAAAAAAAAAAAAACACATGGCATACTATTTTGGAAACTACACCCCCTCAAGGCACGTAACAAGGGTTACAGTGAGCCTTAACACCCCACAGGTGTTTGACGACTTTTTGTTAAAGTCGGATGTGTAAATGAAAAATTTTTTTTTCACTAAAGCGCAGTTTCTTTTCCCAAATTTACCATTTTTACAAAGGGTAATGGGAGAAAATCCCCCCCAAAAATTTGTAACCCCATCTCTTCTGAGTATGGAAATACCCCATGTTTGGGAGTCAAATGCTCTGCGGGTGAACTACAATGCTCAGAAGAGAAGGAGTCACAGTTGGCTTTTTTAAATCAAATTTTGCTGAAATGGTTTTTGGGGAGCATGTCGCATTTATGAAGCCCCTATGGTGCCAGAACAATAATAAAAAAAACACATGGCATACTATTTTGGAAACTACACCCCTCAAGGAATGGAACAAGGGGTGGTACAGTGAGCCTTAACTTGATTGACAAACTTTCGTTAAAGTGGGACGTGAAAATGAAACCTTTGATTTTTAACACTAAAATTCTGGTGTTACCCAAACTTTTCATTTTCACAAGGAGTAATAGGAGAAAATGCCAACAAAATTTGTAACCCCATTTCTCTCGAGTAAGGAAATACCTCATATGTGTATGTAAAGTGCTCTGCGGGTGCACTAGAGGGCTCAGAAGATAAGGAACGACATTGGGCTTTTGGAGAGCGAATTTTGCTGAAATGGTTTTTGGGGGCATGTTGCATTTAAGAAGCCCCCATGATGCAAGAACAGTAAAAAAAAAATCAAAAAAAAAAAAACAACACATGGCATACTATTTTGGAAACTACACCCCTCACAGAATTTAATAAGAGGTGCAGTGAGTATTTACACTCCACTGGCATTTGACAGATCTTTGGAACAGTGGGCTGTGCAAATAAAAAATTTTATTTTTAATTTTTACGGACTACAGTTCAAAAAGTCTGTCAGACACCTGTGGGGTGTAAATGCTCACTGCACCCCTTATTACATTACGTGAGGGGTGTAGTTTCCAAAATGGGGTCACATGTAGATGTTCTTTTTTTTTTTGCATTCATGTCAGAACTGCTGTAAGGATCAG
The DNA here is from genome assembly GCF_029499605.1 of Hyla sarda. Classification (NCBI taxonomy): domain Eukaryota; kingdom Metazoa; phylum Chordata; class Amphibia; order Anura; family Hylidae; genus Hyla; species Hyla sarda. Next base: position 541,043 of record NW_026607617.1, read on the forward strand.
CCACCCCTGTGCAAATCAGGCCTCAAATGTATATGAGCCATGTAGTTCGTCCGCAGAACATTTTTGGGGGTCTTTTTCTCCTTTTACCTCTTGTGAAAATGAAAAGTATGGGCCAACACCAGCATGTTAGTGTAACATTTTTTTTTTTTTTTTTTTTTTTACACTAACAGGCTGGTGTAGCCCCCGACATTACCTTTTCTTAAGGGGTAAAAGGAGAAAAATCCCCTCCAAAATTTGTAATGCAATTTCTCCCATAAGTGGCCCTAAATTATTGACTGAATATACGACAGGGCTCTGAAGTGAGAGAGCGCCATGAGCATTTTTTGAGACCTAAATAAGGAATTTGCAATAGGGGCGGACTCGGGTACAAGGATGGGGCTTGTCTCCACCAAAACCCTACAGCAGTGTTTCCCTAACAGGGTGCCTCCAGCTGTTGCAAGACTCCCAGCCTGCCAGGACAGTCTATGGCTGGGCAATACTGGGAGTTGTGGTTTTACAACAGCTGGAGGCTCCGTTTAGGAAACACTGCCGTATGAGACGTTTCTCATTATTATTGGGGGGGGGGGACGGGGGACGTGTAAGGGTGTGTATATGTAGTCTTTTACCTTTTATTGTTTGTTAGTGTAGTGTTTTTAGGTTATATTCATACAGGCGGGGGTTCACAGCAAGTTTTCCGCTGGGAGTTTGAGCTGCGGAGGAAAATTTGACGCAGCTCAAACTTGTAGAAGAAAACTCACTGTAAACCCGCCGTACCCTGTACATTCACATGGGGGGCACCAGCTGTTACAAAATGACAACTCCCAGAATGCCGTATATGCTGGGAGTTGTAGTTTTACAACAGCTGTAGGCACTCGAGTTGGAAACACTGAGTTAGGAAACAGCTGCTACAATTCCCAGCATGGCCAGACAGTAAGGGATGCGGGCGTGTAGTTCTGCAATATCTGGCCCTTCAGATGTTGCATAACTACAACTCCCAGCATGCCATGATAGTCTGGACATGCTAGGAGTTGTAGTTATGCAACAACTGGGGAAGAACAGTTTGGAGACCGCTAAGTAGGGGTTTCTAAACTGTAGCCCTCCAGATGTTGCAAAACTACAACTCCCAGCATGCCCAGACATCCTTTGGTTGTCTGGGCATGCTGGGAGTCGTAGTTTTGCAGCTTTTAGAAGGCCACAGAGAAGATCACTTACCGCGATCTTCGCTGCAGCCTTCTCCACGCCGCACTTTCTGGCCGCCGCCGCTCCTCCTGCTGCCGCAGCTCCTCCTGCTGCCGCCGCTCCTTCAGTATGCCGCCTCTGCCACCTCCCCAGCCTCCGTCGGTCCGGTAAGCCGGGCCATGCTGGGGAAATGAACTCTTACCCCCCCCGCCCCCTCCTGCCAATGGCAGGGGATAGGAGGGGGTGGCAGCACTTCCACCTTGCTCCAATCCTTTAGCATGGTCAGATCATTCCTGTTTTCCAGGCGATTGGATCACCAGTGACCCGATTGGCCCAGATCGTGGAAAATCGCAGGTCTGACATGGGGGGGGGGGGGTGGTCTCAGGACCCCCCTAGGCATTGCCACGGGATTCCTGCTGATAGGTATGCCCTTCGTCCTTAACCCCTTAAGGACGCAGGGTTTTTCCGTTTTTGCATTTTCCTTTTTTCCTCATAACCTTCTAAAAATCAAATTCCTAAAAACCTTCAAAAACGCTTTCAATTTTGCACATAAAATTCCATATGATGCTTATTTTTTGCACCACCAATTCTACTTTGCAGTGACATTAGTCATTTTTACCAAAAAATCCACGGTGAAACGGAAAATTCCTTCATTGTGCGACAAAATTGAAGAAAAAATGTCATTTTGTAACTTTTGGGGGCTTCCGTTTCTACGCAGTGCATTTTTCGGTAAAAACAACACCTTCTCTTTATTCTGTAGGTCCATACAAATAAAATGATCCCCTACTTATATAGGTTTGATATTGTCGTACTTCGGAAAAAAATCATAACTTCATGCAGGAAAATGTATATGCTAAAAATTCTCATTTTCTAACCCCTGTAACCTTTTTATTTTTCCCTGTATGGGGCGGCATAAGGACTCATTTTTTGCGCCGTGTTCTGAAGTTTTTAGTGGTACCATTTTTGTATTGATCCGACTTTTTGATCGGTTTTTATTCATTTTTCCATGATATAAAAAAAGGACCAAAAATATGCTATTTTGGACTTTGGAATTTTTTGCGCGTCACCATTGACCGTGCAGTTAAATTAACAATATATTTTTATAGTTCAGACATTTACGCAGGCGGCAATACCACATATGTTTATTTTTATTTTATTTTTACAATTTTATTCATGGGAAAAGGGGGGGTGATTTTTTTTCTCCCTTTTTTTTGCAGTGTTATAGCTTCCATAGGGACCTATAACACTGCACACACTGATCTTTTATACTGATCATTGTTATCCCATAGGAGAATATAACACTGCACACACTGATCTTTTATACTGATCATTGTTATTCCATAGGCGGATATAACACTGCACACACTGATCTCTTACAGTGATCATTGTTATCCCATAGGGGGCTATAGCACTGCACACACTGATCTCTTATACTGATCATTGTTATCCCATAGGGGGCTATAATACTGCACACACTGATCTCTTATACTGATCATTGATATCCCATAGGGGGCTATAACACTGCACACACTGGTCTCTTATACTGATCATTGTTATCCCATAGGAGGCTATAACACTGCACACACTGATCTCTTATACTGATCATTGTTATCCCATAGGAGGCTATAACACTGCACACACTGATCTCTTATACTGATCATTGTTATCCCATAGGGACCTATAACACTGCACACACTGATCTTTTACTCTGATCCCTGTAAAGTCATAGCTTTGCATGGATTAGCAAGATAGGGGCTCGATTGCTCAAGCCTGTAGCTCAGGCTTGGAGCAATCAAACGCCAATCGGACGCGAAGGAGCAAGGTAAGGGGGTCTCCACTCGTGTCCTAGTTGATTGGGACATCTCGATTTTATCATGATGTCCTGATCAGCCCGACTGAGCTGCCGGGAAGCGTTTACTTTCACTTTTAGACACGGCTGTCAACTTTAATCACCACGGCTAAAGGGTTAATAGCACGCGGCACAATGATCGGTGCTGCACACAAGTAGCCCAGGGTCCCGGCTATCATTAGCAACTGGGACCGACCCGGTGTGATGAAAGGTCACGGTGTGACCCCGTTTTAAACGCCGGGATCAGGTGTAGGGCGTACAGGTACGCCCTAAGTCCTTAAGGAGTTAAGTACCGGGACGCGAGGGTGTATTCATATCCCCTCCGTCCCCAACAGGTTAAATCAATTGGTGCCAGAAAGTTAAACAGATTTGTAAATAACTTCTATTAAAAAATCTTAACCCTTCCAGTACTTATTAGCTGCTGAATACTACAGAGGAAATGATTTTCTTTTTGGAACACAGAACTCTCTGCTGATATCTCTGTCCATTTTAGGAACTGTTCAGAGCAGCATATGTTTGCTATGGGACAGTTCTTAAAATGGACAGAGATGTCAGCAGAGAGCTCTGTGGTCGTGATGTCAGTAGAGAGCTCTGTGTTCCAAAAAGAAAATAATTTCCTCTGTAGTATTCAGCAGCTAATAAGCACTGGAAGGATTAAGATTTTTTAATAGAAGCACCGCACAGAGAACTGTGCACACCACGGACACTCAGCCATTGCGGGAGCAATACCCATCGCCTGAGTTACCATTTACAGACCGGTAACAATTTCTAATATTACAGACTGTTTGCTACTGTATCTAAAAGGGACATATCTACCCTAAATACCCAGAAGAGCAATTCTTTAATATATTTGTATGGTACAGATCTTACTCTGCTATTTTATTATCCTATGCCAGGTTTATAGTTTTAATTACTATTGCCTAAATACATTGTTAGGTTGCCTTTTAATATGTATGTTCTTCTCACAAGGGCCCTGTGAGAAGTGTCGAAATCTTATCTATATTTTATAATAAATGATCATTATTATTGAAGCACGATCCACGTATATCCATTTTTATTTACTCACCTAGAAGGTCCGGGCTACATTGTATTTTTTGGTTTTTCCCTTTCTAGCAATTAAGGTATAGTTGCTTGCCCAGTTTGACCTCGGTGCGTAATAGTTGTGAGCTGCACACACCTATATAGTTTTTTCTTCTTTAATTTACAGATCTGTTTAACTTTCTGGCACCAGTTGATTTAAAAAAAAAAAAAAAAGTTTTCCACCGGAGTACCCCTTTAAGGACACAGGTCTGCACAGGAGAAGAAACACAGAGAAGATAAGTGTTATGTGGAGGGGAGGAGGACTCTGTGCACGGGCCGGGGATGTATGGACTGCAGGGGAAGAAATCTCATACTGGGAATAATCTCTAAGGGGGAGATTTATCAAAACCTCTGCAGAGGAAAACTTGCCCAGTTGCCCATAGCAACCAATCAGATCGCATCTTTCATTTTTCACAGGCCTTCATAAAAATAAAAGAAGCGATCTGATTGGTTGCTATGGGCAACTGGGCAAGTTTTCTTCTGCACAGGTTTTGATAAATCTCCCCCTATATGTGAAGGGTGAGGGGGGACTCCTGAATGACGCATGCTGGCAGGGCCATTTGAAGGAATTTGGGGGCCCCAAGCAAAATGAACATGGAGGCCCCCCCCCCCTTCACGCACGTCACGCTCTAGGGCCGGCATCAGGACGTAGTAACACCGGCCCTTGAATGCTGGGAGCGCGACGTGAGCGAACGTCGATACAAGGCCCCCACATTAGGTGCAGCACAGTTCCCCCCACGTTAGGTTCGGCACAGTTCCCCCCACGTTAGGTGCGGCACAGTTCCCCCCACGTTAGGTGCGGCACAGTTCCCCCCACGTTAGGTGCGGCACAGTTCCCCCCACGTTAGGTGCGGCACAGTTCCCCCCACGTTAGGTGCGGCACAGTTCCCCCCACGTTAGGCTAGCAGTGTTCCCCCACATTAGGTGCAGTATAGTTCCCCCACATTAGGCAGTATAGTTCCCATATTAGGTGCAGTATAGTTCCCCACATTAGGCTGTAGTTCCCCCACATTAGGTGCAGTATAGTTCTCCACATTAGGTGCAGTATAGTTCCCCCACATTAGGCTGTAGTTCCCCACATTAGGTGCAGTATAGTTCTCCACATTAGGTGCAGTATAGTTCCCCACATTAGGCTGTAGTTCCCCCACATTAGGTGCAGTATAGTTCTCCACATTAGGTGCAGTATAGTTCCCCCACATTAGGCTGTAGTTCCCCACATTAGGTGCAGTATAGTTCTCCACATTAGGTGCAGTATAGTTCCCCCACATTAGGTGCAGTATAGTCCTCCCCACATTAGGTGCAGTATAGTCCTCCCCACATTAGGTGCAGTATAGTCCTCCCCACATTAGGTGCAGTATAGTTCTCCCCACATTAGGTGCAGTATAGTTCTCCCCACATTAGGTGCAGTATAGTTCTCCCCACATTAGGTGCAGTATAGTTCTCCCCACATTAGGTGCAGTATAGTTCTCCCCACATTAGGTGCAGTATAGTTCTCCCCACATTAGGTGCAGTATAGTTCTCCCCACATTAGGTGCAGTATAGTTCTCCCCACATTAGGTGCAGTATAGTTCTCCCCACATTAGGTGCAGTATAGTTCTCCCCACATTAGGTGCAGTATAGTTCTCCCCACATTAGGTGCAGTATAGTTCTCCCCACATTAGGTGCAGTATAGTTCTCCCCACATTAGGTGCAGTATAGTTCTCCCCACATTAGGTGCAGTATAGTTCCCCACATTAGGTGCAGTATAGTTCCCCACATATTAGGTGCAGTATAGTTCCCCCCATATTAGGTGCCGTATAGTTCCCCACATTAGGTGCAGTATAGTTCTCCACATTAGGTGCAGTATAGTTCTCCACATTAGGTGCAGTATAGTTCTCCACATTAGGTGCAGTATAGTTCCCCACATTAGGTGCAGTACAGTTCCCCCACATTAAGTGCAGTATAGTTCCCCCCATATTAGGTGCCGTATAGTTCCCCACATTAGGTGCAGTATAGTTCTCCACATTAGGTGCAGTATAGTTCTCCACATTAGGTGCAGTATAGTTCCCCACATTAGGTGCAGTATAGTTCCCCACATTAGGTGCAGTATAGTTCCCCCACATTAGGTGCAGTATAGTTCCCCCACATTAGGTGCAGTATAGTTCCCCCACATTAGGTGCAGTATAGTTCCCCCACATTAGGTGCAGTATAGTTCCCCCACATTAGGTGCAGTATAGTTCTCCACATTAGGTGCAGTATAGTTCTCCACATTAGGTGCAGTATAGTTCCCCCACATTAGGTGCAGTATAGTTCCCCCACATTAGGTGCAGTATAGTTCCCCCACATTAGGTGCAGTATAGTTCCCCCCCACATTAGGTGCAGTATAGTTCCCCCCCACATTAGGTTGGCAGTATAGTTCTCCCCACATTAGATGCAGTATAGTCCCCCACATTAGGTGCAGTATAGTCCCCCACATTAGGTGCAGTATAGTCCCCCACATTAGGTGCAGTATAGTTCTCCACATTAGGTGCAGTATAGTTCTCCACATTAGGTGCAGTATAGTTCTCCACATTAGGTGCAGTATAGTTCTCCACATTAGGTGCAGTATAGTTCCCCACATTAGGTGCAGTATAGTTCCCCCACATTAGGTGCAGTATAGTTCCCCCACATTAGGTGCAGTACAGTTCCCCCACATTAGGTGCAGTATAGTTCTCCACATTAGGCGCAGTATAGTTCTCCACATTAGGTTCGCAGTTTAGTTCCCCCACATTAGGTGCAGTATAGTTTCCCCACATTAGGTGCAGTGTAGTCCCCCACATTAGGTTGGCAGTATTGTTTACCCCACATTAGGTGCAGTATAGTCCCCCTACAGACATACAGCCTCCAGCCATACAGTGTATGGCTGGAGACTGTATGCCTGTTTACTGCCCTACATCAGTGCTCCGACCACTGCTCCTCTGGTGCGGCCTCCATAGCAATAGGTCCTGGGACTGGAGGAGCGGTGCACGGAGCACTGAAGCTGATGTCCTGTTCGCTGCTCCGCTCCCCCGCGTTACTTTCCAGTGGGCGCACGCACGGGACGGGGCAATTGTCTTGTTCCCCCCCCCCCTGGATCTGCCACTGCATGCATTATATACACACACACACACACAACACACTGTACACATTACATACTGTACATGCATGCCTTATAGACACACAACACACTGTACACATTACATACTGTACATGCATCGTACACACTGTACACATTACATACTGTACATGCATGCTTCACACACACACACACACAACACACATTACATACTGTACATGCATGCTTCATACACACACAACACACTGTACACATTACATACTATACATGCATCATATACACACAACATACTGTACATGCATGCTTTATACACACACAGCATACTGTACACATTACACACTGTACATGCATCATACACACAAACACTGTACACATTACACACTGTACATGCTTCATACACACACAACACACTGTACACATTACATACTGTACATGCATGCTTCATACACACAACACACTGTACACATTACATACTGTACATGCATCATACACACACACCATACTGTATACATTACATACTGTACATGCATGCTCCATACATACACACAACACACTGTACACATTACATACTGTACATGCATCATACACACATACTGTACACATTACATACTGTACATGCATCATACACACAACATACTGTACACATTACATACTGTACATGCATCATACACACAACATACTGTACACATTACCTACTGTACATGCATGCTTCATGCACACACATACTGTACACATTACATACTGTATATGCATGCTTCATGCACACACATACTGTACACATTACATACTGTATATGCATGCTTCATGCACACAGATACTGTACACATTACCTACTATACATGCATCATACACACAACATACTGTACACATAACATACCGTACATGCATCATACACACACACAGATACTGTACACATTACATACTATACATGCATCATACACACACTACACATTACATACTGTACATGCATCATACACACATACTGTACATGTGTCATACACACACACTGTACACATAACATACTATACATGCATCATACACACAATATACTGTACATGCATCACACACACTGTACACATTACATACTATACATGCTTCATACACACACTGTACACATTACATACTGTACATGCATCATACACACATACTGTACATGCTTCATACACACATACTGTACACATTACATACTGTACATGCATCATACACACATACTGTACACATTACATACTGTACATGCATCATACACACATACTGTACACATTACATACTGTACATGCATCATACACACATACTGTACACATTACATACTGTACATGCATCATACACACATACTGTACACATTACATACTGTACATGCATCATACACACATACTGTACACATTACATACTGTACATGCATCATACACACATACTGTACACATTACATACTGTACATGCGTCATACACACACATAATGTACACATTACATACTATACATGCATCATACACACAACATCCTATACACATTACATACTATACATGCATCATACACACAACATATTGTACACATTACATACTGTACATGCATCACACACACACACTGTACACATTACATACTACACATGCTTCATACACACACACACACACTGTACACATTACATACTGTACATGCATCATACACACACAACATACTGTACACATTACATAGTGTACATGCATCATTCACACAAACACACACTGTTCACATTACATACCGTACATGCATCATACACACGCACACACTGTACACATTACATGCATCATACACACACAACATACTGTACATGCATGCTTCATACACACAACACACTGTACATATTACATATTGTACATGCATGCTTCATACACACAACACACTGTACACATTACATACTGTACATGCATCATATACACACAACATACTGTACATGCATGTTTTATACACACACAGCATACTGTGCACATGACATACTGTACATGCAGGCTTCATACACACATAACATACTGTACACATTACATACTGTACATGCATGCTTCATACACACACAACATACTGTACACATTACACACTGTACATGCATCACACACACACACAAACACTGTACACATTACATACTGTACATGCTTCATACACACACACACACAACACACTGTACACATTACATACTGTACATGCATGCTTCATACACACAACACTGTACACATTACATACTGTACATGCATCATACACACCATACTGTACACATTACATACTGTACATGCATGCTCCATACATACACACAACACACTGTACACATTACATACTATACATGCATCATGCACACACATACTGTACACATTACATACTGTACATGCATCATACACACACTGTACACATTACATACTGTACATGCATCATACACAAACACTGTACACATTACATACTGTACATGCATCATACACACATACTGTACACATTACATACTGTACATGCATCATACACACACTGTACACATTACATACTATACATGCATCATACACAACATACTGTACACATTACATACTATACATGCATCATACACACAACATACTGTACAAATTACATACTGTACATGCATGCTTCATACACATACTGTACACATTACATACTGTACATGCATCATACACACATACTGTACACATTACATACTGCACATGCATCATACACACAACATGCTGTACACATTACATACTGTACATGCATCATACACACACAACACACTGTACACACTTCATACACACACCATACTGTCTACATTACATACTGTACATGCATCATACACACACTACACATTATATACTATACATGCATCATACACACACAACATACTGTACATGCATGCTTCATACACACAACATACTGTACATATTACATAATGTACATGCTTGCTTCATACACACAACATACTGTACACATTGCATACTGTACATGCATGCTTCATACACACACAACATACTGTACTCATTACATACTATACATGCATCATACACACACACACTGTACACATTACATACTATACATGCATCATGCACACACACACACTGCACACATTACATACTGTACATGCATCATACACACACATACTGTACACATTACATACTGTACATGCTTCATACACACACAACATACTTTACACATTACATACTATACATGCATCATATACACACATACAGTACACATTACATACTGTACATGCATCATACACACACAATGTACACATTACGTACTGTACATGCATCATACACACACACAGTACACATTACATACTGTACATGCATCATACACACATGCTGTACACATTACATACTGTACATGCATGCTTCATACACACACACACACATTGCATACTGTACATGCTTCATACACACACACATACTGTACACATTACCTACTGTACATGCATCATACACACATACTGTACACATTACCTACTGTACATGCATCATACACACACATACTGTACACATTACCTACTGTACATGCTTCATTCACACACACATACTGTACACATTACCTACTGTACATGCATCATACACACACATACTGTACACATTACATACTATACATGCTTCATACACACACATACTGTACACATTACTTACTGTACATGTTTCATACACACAGATAGAATAGATCAGTGTTTCTCAACCACAATGCCTACAGAGGTGGCAAAACTATAACTCCCACCATGCCCAGACAGCCTTTGGCGGTCTGGGCAAACTGGGAGTTTTAGTTTTGCAACAACTGGAGGCACCCTGGTTGGGAAACACTGATATAGATACACACATGCACTTTACATATAGTCATCCATAGTAGTAGCACACACACAGGCACAGTACATAGACATACACATATATATATATATATATTATATCCACACACACATATATATATATATATATATATATATATTGTAAGGATTCCTCCTTGGGGATTAGCTCCGGGATCGTCCTGGACACTGCCACGGGACACGTTTCCACTCAATAAACCCGCAGACAAAGGTTATTCATGCACGCCTGGCATCTTGCCAGCTTTATTTAGACAGGTTGCAGGTAAAACAAAACATAACGCAGGAACAAACCAAAGTCCTAGACCGTCTGGTCACTGACTACACATACCAGCATGCCCTGACTACTATCTGGTGAGCTACCCTCAGCCAGCATAAAACATGTGCCCCTGCAACCTGTTACTCACAGTTCACACCACGTCTTCACTTCTTGGACCGCTCACAGTTCGCTGTGTGTTTCCTCAACAGGGTCCGTGTGTCTCCCCCTACAGCGATGTGCTGTTACCCAGGGAGAGCCCCAACTATTCTGTTCATTTCCTTTTAAACACACACTTTCCCTTCCTGATACCTCATTAATCAGGCCACAGGTGGAGCATTCTGCAGAGATAGCAAGGGAAATGCACCCTTTCCTTGCCACACTGCCACAATATATATATATATATATATATATGCAGGGGCACCTACCTTAGTCAGGCCCCATGTTGTACAGCCTCTGCGGTCTCCTTTCCTCACAGCTCTGTGCTTCTCTCCTCCCCCTCCCCCTCCTCCTGCTCAGATGGCTGAAGGCTGAGAGAAGAGTCCGGGCTGAGGAAAGATACCAAGTGCAGCGGGGGTGGGGGGGGAGCGTGATTGTGGTGAGGTGAGAAGAAGAACTCCAAAGCTGCAAATGAGTTTATTTTTTTTAAATGTCAGACATTTGGGGGCCCTCTTGTTTGACTGGGTGCCTGGGTCCCGGAGCACAAACTCCCAGAGCAGGATTGTTAATCGCTACAGGATAGGCAAGCACTGGCTGTGCTCGGGGGCCCCCAGCCAGCTCGGGGCCCCAAGCAATTGCATGGTTTGCCTGTCCTGTAGCGACGGGCCTGCATGCTGGGAGTTGTAGTCCCTGTTGTGTGTGTGTATGCTAGTGTTTACAAATCAGTTTTCCTCCAGCTGTTGCAAAACTACAACTCCCAGCATGCACTGCCAGACTTTGGGCATGCTGGGAGTTGTAGATTTGCAACAGCTGGAGGCACACTGGTTGGGAAACACTGTTCTAGCCTATTCAGCATACACATCATGTTACACCAGTATTTCCCAACCAGTGTGCCTCCTGCTGTTGCAAAACTACAACTCCTAGCATGCCCAAAGACTGTCAGGGCATGCTGGGAGTTGTAGTTTTGCAACACCTGGAGTCACCCTGGTTGGGAAACACTGGTGTATTCCCTACAGAGGTGTGGTGAACTACAACTCCCAGGAGACTACAGAGGCAGCATGCTGGTGTTATACCATAGACTAAAGACTCCTGAATGACACATGCTGGGATTTGTAGTCCCTTTTGTGTGTGTATGCCAGTGTATCCCAAACAGGGCTGATTATTAGACATGTGCAATTCGTTTTGGAACGAATACTTAACGAATTTTCCAGTTTTCGGGAGTTCGTTACAATCCGAATGCAGGAAATTTTTTTTTTTTATATTTCTGAAAAAGGATACAAATACGAATACACAGTTAACTAATGCATTTGTTAAATAACGCATAACGAATAATGCATGTTAACGAATAACGACTGCATTCGTTATCAGTAAACCGAATGTAAGGAAAACTTGCCTTTCTACACAGAGAAAACTGCAAAAAAAGATGGAAACAACTAGAAACCTAAGGTAACACCTGCTACTTATTACAAAAGAGGATAAGCAAGTGAAACTAATGTGCATTTCGTTTAGTAATGAATGCTAAATTTAACGAATTTTACAGATATAACGAAAGATCCGAATTAACGAATGCATTCGATGTTATTGACTAATGCATCCGAAAACGAAAAATATTTTTACGGATGCATCCAAAAAACAAATATGAGGAATGCACAGCATTCCGAATATTCACAGAACCGAAAAGTTTTGAAAATGAAGACGAACGAAACGAAAAGAAACTACATTTTTGGTTCTGCACATGTCTACTGATTATATTAGTGTGCTGTGTATAAGGGGGCTGACCCGGGAAAATAGTAGGATGGGTAAAGGGCGGAACAAACAAACAAAAAAAAAGGAGCCGCCCCAAACCAGCAAGGCATGTGGCATTTGGAGTTTTCAGCACAGCAAGAAACAGGAAATAGAGGCCAAGATAGGAAAACAAAGTGGGGGATAAAAAGACAACAAAGAACGGAAGTAGAGTAGGCTAAACAACAAGAATAGAAATGAAACAAAACACATAGGGTAAGTCAAAAACGGAAAAACACGTTGACCACCGGAGTACCCCTTTAAAGTTCAGCAACAATTTTCCAATTTTTCACAAAATTTTTCAGGGACCAGTTTAATTTTGAAGTGGATTTGAAGGGCCTTATTAGAAATACCCCATAAATGACCCCATTATTAAACTGCACCCCTCAAAGTATTTAAAATGACATTCAGAAAGTGTGTTAACCCTTTAAGTGTTTCACACACAGCAATAGCAGCAAGGTGAAGGAGAAAATTCAAAATCTTCATTTTTTAGGGTGCATGCACACCACGTTTTTGCAATACAGTTCCTGTATCAGGTTTTTGATCAAAAACGGATTCCTCAAAACCGGACTAAACTGTATAAAAATGCGTGTACAAATTTTAACCCATATACGGTTGAAAACCGCATACGGTTTGAAAAATGATGTCCGGTTGCATCCGTTTAAAAAAAAAAAAAACGTATACGTTTTTAACTTTCCCCTTCATTTTGAATAAAGTTTCACTTGTTTGATTGAAATTCCAAGAAAAAAAACTGAGCAAAGTCAAAAACCATATGGTGAAAACCGTATGGAACCGTACGCACATACAGTTCTGTACGGTTCCCATTGACTCCCATGTTAAAAAAACGTATATGGTTTAATACAGTTTTTCACCCGGACCAAGAAACGTGGGAGACTACGGTTTTCGGTACGGGTAAAAAACTTTACAAAATCGTATAAGACACAAAACGGACTAAACCGGATGATGCGTTTGACATACGGTTTACAATGTTAAGTCAATGCATACGGTTTTCTATACGGTTCCATATGGTTTTTAACTTGAAACCGTATACGGGAACTGTATAGCAAAAACGTGACGTGCATGCGCCCTAACACTCGCATGTTCTTGTCTTTGAAATTTTACAAGGGCTAAAAGGAGAAAAAGCCCCCCAAAATGTGTAACCCAATTTCTCTCAAGTAAGGAAATACCTCATATGTGGATGTCAAGTGTTCGGCGGGCGCAGTAGAGGGCTCAGAAGGGAAGGAGCGACAATGGGATTTTGGAGAGTGAGTTTTTCTGAAATGGCATTTGGAGGACATGTCACATTTAGGAAGCCCCTATGGTGTCAGAACAGCAAAAAAAAAAAAAAAACACATGGCATACTATTTTGGAAACTACACCCCTCATGGAACGTAACAAGGGGTCCAGTGAGCATTAACACCCCACAGGTGTTTGACGACTTTTCATTAAAATCTGATGTGTAATTTTGTCATTTTACAATCCACTGTTCAAAACACCTGTGATGTGTAGATACTCGCTGTACCCCTTATTATGTTCCTTGAGGGGTGAAGTTTCCATAATTATGGCACTTGAGGGGGGCCCGCTGTTCTGGCACCATGGTAGCTCTGTAAACGTTCAAGGCCCCTGACTCTGATTCCAGCAAAATTCTCGAAAAGCTGAATGGCGCTCCTGCTCTTCTGAGACCTGGTGTGCACCTACAGAGTAGTTTACATTCAAATATGAGGTATGTCCTTACTCCAAAGAAATTTATTTACAAATTGTGGGGGCATTTTCTCCTATTACCACTTGTGAAAATGAAAAATTTCGGGTAACCCCATCATTTTAGTGTAAAAAATAACATTTTTCCTTTTCACATCCCACTTTAGTGAACATTTATCAAACACCAGTGGGGTGTTAAGGCTCACTGTACTGCTTGTTACGTTCCTTGAAGGGTGTAAATTTCAAAATAGTATGCCATTTTTTTTTCTTGCTGTTCTGGCACCATAGGGGCTTCCTAAATGTGACCATCTTAGCAAAATTTGCTTTCCAAAAGCCAAATGTGACTCCTCTTCTGAGCATTGTAGTGTGCCTGCAGAGCACTTCATGTCCAAACATGGGGTATTTCTATACTCAGATTTTTTTTTTACTCTTAGTACCCCTTGTACAAATGGTAAAAGTGGAAAAAAACTGCATTTTAGTGAAAAATATATAAATTTAATTTACACATCTGAAGTCGTCAAACATTTGTGAGGTGTTAAGGCTTACTGTACCCCTTGTTACGTTTCTTTAGGGGTGTCGTTTCCAAAACATTATGCCATGTGTTTTTTTTTCTGCTGTCCTGGCACCATAGGGGCTTCCTAAATGGGACATGCCCCCCAAAATTCAAAAGTAAAAAAAAAGCGTATTTTTGGTCACTTTTTACACCATTAAAAAATGAATAAAAAGTGATCAAAAAATCCGATCAAAACAAAAATCATACCGATAAAAACTTCAGATCACGGCGCAAAAAATGAGCCCTCATACCGTCCTGTACGTGGAAAAATAAAAAGGTTATAAGGGTCAGAAGATGACATTTTTAAACGTATAAATTTTCCTGCATGTAGTTATGTTTTTTTCCAGAAGTACGAGAAAATCAAACCTATATAAGTAGGGGATCATTTTAACTGTATGGACCTACAGAATAATGATAATGTGTAATTTTTACCCCCAAAATTTACAAAATGAGATTTTTTCTTTGATTTTGTCGCACAATGATTTTTTTTTCCGTTTTCCGTGAATTTTTGGGTAAAATGACTAATGTCACTGCAAAGTAGAATTGGTGACGCAAAAAATAAGCCATAATATGGATTTTTAAGTGGAAAATTGAAAGGGTTATGATTTTTAAAAGGTAAGGAGGAAAAAACGAAAGTGCAAAAACGGAAAAACCCTGCGTACTTACGGGGTTAAAGTGACAGTGATTAGATGTGCAAAAAATGCTCTGGTCCTTAAGGTCATAATGGGCTGTGTCCTTAAGGGGTTAAACATACAAATTTTATTTTAAAAGTTAGATTAAAAAAAAAAAAAAAACATTACAATAATAAAAAAAAGTATGTAACCATGGGTGTCATTTTAATCGTATTGATCCACAAAATAATTAATCATTTTTACTATAAAGTGTACAGCGTGAAAACGAGACCTACCACAATTTGCTAAATTGCAGTTTTCTTTTCAATTTCCCCACACAAATAATATTTTTTTGGTTGCGCCATACATTTTATGGTAAAGTGAGTGATGTCATTACAAAGCACAATTGGTCACACAAAAACAAAGCCCTAATATTGGTTTTTGGATGAAAATTTAAAAAGACTTATGATTTTTAGAAGGTGAGGAGGAAAAAATAAAACTGCAAAAATAAAATTAGCCAAATCCTTAAAAGGGGTTCTCCGCTGCACATAGTTGCCACCACACCCACTTGACACTATCTGAACCAAATACGTTTATTTCAGTCTCATCAGACCACAGAACATGGCTCCGGTAGTCCATGTCCTTAGTCTACTTGTCTTTAGCAAACTGTTTGTGGCCTTTCTTGTGCCTCATCTTTAGAAGAAGCTTCCTTCCTCGATGACAGTCATGCAGACTAATTTGATGCAGTATGCAGTGTTTGTTCTGAGCACTGAAAGGCTTGCCACCCACCCCGTCAATGTCTTCAGCAAGGCTGGCAGCACTCATACGTCTATTTCCCAGCATCTGCATATGACGCTGAGCATGTGTACTCAACTTCTTTGGTCAACCATGGTGAGGCCTGTTCTGAGTTGAACCTGTCCTATGAAACCACTATATGGTCTTGCCCACCATGCTACAGCTTAGTATTAGGGTCTTGGCAATCTTTGTATAGCCTAGACCATCTTTATGTAGAGCAAATATTCTTTTTCAGATCTGCAGAGAATTTTTGCCAAGAGGTGCCAGTCACTTATTTGAGATCAAAATACTAATGATAGTGTGCGCTGAGTGGGACTTTATTGTGTAGTGGTGGTAACCAATGGCAACCAATTAACTCTATAGAAGCGTACCTGTCTATTCTATTACGTAAATCCTCCTATGTGGATGGTGATAAGAGCTTTTTGCATAATAGGTGTCTATAAGAAAGAAACAAATATTTATTGATGATGTTTTATTCATATGGGAAGGGGGTGGGGCACCGAGTCTGACTACCTTTTTAACTAACATTCAGGAAAATGACTTCATTTTAAACTTCACAGCATCATACAGTCAGACATCAGTACAATTTTTTGATTTAACCATGAACATCCGGAACAATCAGATTCACACGCGTATTATAAACCTATGGACAGTTGTCATTTACCAGATTGGTTAAAGAACCTACCCAGGAGTCAGTTTTTAAGATTGCGTAGGAACTGGACAGAAGTGGCGCAGTATGATCAGGAAGCTGATCTATTAACCCCTTAAGGACGCAGCCCCTTTTCACCTTAAGGACTGAGCCCTTTTTCGCAATTCTGATCACCGTCGCTTTACGAATTAATAACTAGAAAATGGTTTTACCGAATATTCTGATTCTGAGATTTTTTTTTTTAGTGACATATTCTTCTTTATTTTGGTGGTAAATTTTCAGAGATACTTGCATCCTTTTTTGGTGAAAAATCCCAAAATGTCATGAAAATTTTGAAAATGTTGCATAATTCTAACTTTGAAGCTCTCTACGGAAAATGGAAAATGGAAAGGAAAAGGGATATTCCAAATAAATTTTATTTTTATTCACAAATACAATATGTCCACTTTATGTTGGCATCATAAAATTGACATATTTTTGCTTTTTGAAAAAATTAGAGGGCTTCAAAGTAGAGCAGCAATTTTCAAAAATGTCATGAAAATTGCTAAATCTGAAGGGACAGATGTTACAGAACTACAATTCCCAGCATGCCTGGGCAGTCTAGGCATGCTAAGAGTTCTAGTTTGGCAACATCTGGAGGGCTACCGTTTGGGCACCACTGTAACAGTGGTCTCCAAACTGTGACCCTCCAGATGTTGCAAAACTACAACTCCCAGCATGCCCAGACAGCCTTTGGCTGTCTGGGCATGCTGGGAGTTGCAGTTTGGCCTTCCTAGTTGTTGCCACAGTAAAGATCACCTTACTTTCACTTTCATCCCCCCCCCCACCGTCATTTCCCTACCTGAGCCAGGATCCAGCAGTCTCCAGCGAAGATCAGCAGTTCCCAGGCATCTTCTCCTACAGGTACCGGCCTCCATCTTCTCCCCATGTTCCCCTCGACATCCAGGGGTGGGGGTTATTTTGCTGTCCTGGCACCATATGGGCTTCCTAAATGCGACATGCCCCCCAAGCAAAATTTGCTCTCAAAAAGCCAAATATGACTCCTTCTCTTCTGAGCATTGTAGTTCGCCCATAGTGCACTTCAGGTCAACTTATGGGGTACCTCCATACTCAAAAGAGATGGGGTTACAAATTTTGGGGGGTATTTTCTGCTATTAACCCTTGCCAAAATGTGAAATTTGGGGGGGGGGAAACACACATTTTAGTGAAATATTTTTTTTTTTAAGTATGCAAAAGTCGTGAAACACCTGTGGGGTATTAAGGCTCACTTTATTCCTTGTTATGTTCCTCAAGGGGTCTAGTTTCCAAAATGGTTTGGCATGTAGGGGGGTTTTGCTGTTCTGGCACCATAGAGGCTTCCTAAATGCAACATGCCCCCCAAAAACCATTTCAGAAAAACATACTCTCCAAAATCCCCTTGTCTCTCCTTCGCTTCTGAGCCCTCTACTGCGCCTGCCGAACACTTTACGTAGACATATGAGGTATGTGCTTACTCGAGAGAAATTGGGCTACAAATATAAGTATACATCTTCTTCTTTTACCCCTTGTAAAAATTTTAAAATTGGGTCTACAAGAACATGCAAGTGTAAAAAATGAAGATTGTGAATTTTCTCCTTCACTTTGCTGCTATTCCTGTGAAACACCTAAAGGGTTAAAACGCTGACTGAATGTCATTTTGAATACTTTGGGGGGGGGGGGGGGTTCAGTTTTTATAATGGGGTCATTTGTGGGGTATTTCTAAGATGAAGACCCTTCAAATCCACTTCAAACCTGAACTGGTCCCTGAAAAATAGTGAGTTTGGAAATTTTGTGAAAAATTGGAAAATTGCTGCTGAACTTTCTCTGGTGTCTTCCAAAAGTAAAAACACGTCAATTTTATGATTCAAACATAAAGTAGACATATTGCATATGTGAATTAAAAAAAAGTATTTGGAATATCCATTTTCCTTACAAGCAGAGAGCTTCAAAGTTAGAAAAATGCAAAATTTTCAAATTTTTCATCAAATTTGGGGATTTTTCACCAAGAAAGGATGCAAGTTACCACAAAATGTTACCACTATGTTAAAGTAGAATATGTCACGAAAAAACAATCTCGGAATCAGAATGATAACGAAAAGCATTCCAGAGTTATTAATGTTTAAAGTGACAGTGGTCAGATGTGCAAAAAATGGCCGGGTCCTAAGGTGTAAAATGGCTGGGTCCTTAACCCCTTAAGGACTGAGCCCTTTTTCACCTTAAGGACTCGGCCATTTTTTGCAAATCTGACCACTGTCACTTCAAACATTAATAACTCTGGAATGCTTTTAGTTATCATTCTGATTCCGAGATTGTTTTTTCGTGACATATTCTACTTTAACTTAGTGGTAAAAATTTTTGGTAACTTGCATCCTTTCTTGGTGAAAAATCCCAAAATTTTATGAAAAATTTGAAAATTTAGCATTTTTCTAACTTTGAAGCTCTCTGCTTGTAAGGAAAATGGATATTCCCCCCCAAAAATTTTTTATTCACATATACAATATGTCTACTTTATGTTTGCATCAAAAAATTGATGAGTCTTTACTTTTGGAAGACACCAGAGGGCTTCAAAGTTCCGCAGCAATTTTCCAATTTTTCACAAAATTTTTAAACTCGCTTTTTTCAGGGACCAGTTCAGGTTTGAAGTGGATTTGAAGGGTCTTCATATTAGAAATACCCCATAAATGACCCCATTATAAAAACTGCACCCCCCAAAGTATTCAAAATGACATTCAGTAAGCGTTTTAACCCTTTAGGGGTTTCACAGGAATAGCAGCAAAGTGAAGGAGAAAATTCACAATCTTCATTTTTTACACTCGCATGTTCTTGTAGACCCAATTTTTGAATTTTTGCAAGGGGTAAAAAGGAGAAAATTTTTACTTGTATTTGAAACCCAATTTCTCTAGAGTAAGCACATACCTCATATGTCTATGTTAATTGTTCGGCGGGCGCAGTAGAGGGCTCAGAAGGGAAGGAGTGTCAAATGGTTTTTGGGGGGCATGTCACCTTTAGGAAGCCCCTATGGTGCCAGAACAGCAAAAAAAAAACACATGGCATACCATTTTGGAAACTAGACCCCTCGGGGAACGTAACAAGGGGTAATGTGAACCTTAATACCCCACAGATGATTCACGACTTTTGCATATGTAAAAAAAAAATAAAAATTTTTACCTAAAATGCTTGGTTTCCCTAAAATTTTACATTTTTGAAAAGGGTAATAGCAGAAAATACCCCCCAAAATTTGAAGCCCAATTTCTCCCGATTCAGAAAACACCCCATATGGGGGTGAAAAGTGCTCTGCTGGCGCAATACATGTCTCAGAAGAGAAGGATTCCCATTTGGCTTTTTTAAAGGAAATTTTGCTCTGGGGGCATGCCGCATTTGGGAAGCCCCTATGGTGCTAGGACAGCAAAAAAAAAACCACATGGCATACCATTTTGGAAACTAGACCCCTCGGGGAACGAAACAAGGGGTAAAGTGAACCTTAATACCCTACAGGTGTTTCACGACTTTTGCATATGTAAAAAAAAATAAAAAAATTTACCTAAAATGCTTGGTTTCCCAAAATATGTACATTTATACAAAGGGTTAAAGCAGAAAATACCCCCCAAAATTTGAAGCCCAATTTCTCCCGATTCAGAAAACACCCCATTTGGGGGTGAAAAGTGCTCTGCTGGCGCACTACAGGTCTCCGAAGAGAAGGAGTCACATTTGGCTTATGTAAAAAAAAAAAAATGGGTTTCACAACCAGTGTGCCTTCAGCTGTTGCAAAACTACAACTCTCAGCAGTCACCGACAGCCAACGGGCATGCTGGGAGTTGTAGTTATGCAACCAGCAGATGCACCACTACAACTCCCAGCATGCACTTTAGCTGTTTGTGCAAGCTGGGAGTTGTAGTTACACAACAGCTGAAGGTACACTTTTCCATAGAAAAAATGTGCCTCCAGCTGTTGCAAAACCATAAGTCCCAGCATGCCCATAAGGGAATGCTGGGAGTTGTGGTGGTCTGCCTCCTGCTGTTGCATAACTACAGCTCCCAGCATGCCCTTTTTGCATGCTGGGAGCTGTTGCTAAGCAACAGCAGGAGGCTGTAACTCACCTCCTGCTGCTGCTCCATCGCAGGACTGTCCCTCGCCGCCACCGTCGCTCCTGGGGCCCCGATCACAACATGGACGCCGGGGATCGGGGTCCCCAGCACCCGGGGTCGTCTTCCCGCACCCGCTCACGCCCTCCGGAAGAGGGGCGGAGCGGGTGCGGGAGTGACACCCGCAGCAGGCGCCCTGATTGGTCGGCCGGTAATCCGGCCGACGAATCAGGGCGATCGTGAGGTGGCACCAGTGCCACCTCACCCCTGCAGGCTCTGGCTGTTCGGGGCCGTCAGAGACGGCCCCGAACAGCCAGTAATTCCGGGTCACCGGGTCACTGGAGACCCGATTGACCCGGAATCGCCGCAGATCGCTGGACTGAATTGTCCAGCGATCTGCGGCGATCGCCGACATGGGGGGGCTTAATGACCAGGGGGGGCGATATGCCGGGATGCCTGCTGAACGATTTCAGCAGGCATCCGGCTCCGGTCCCCAACCGGCTAGCGGTGGGGACCGGAATTCCCACGGGCGTATGGATACGCCCTGCGTCCTTAAGGACTCGGAATGCAGGGCGTATCCATACGCCCTGCGTCCTTAAGAGGTTAAGGGGTTAAAGTCATCTAATTGTTTATTGATTATAAATAATGCGCATTGAAGGGGATTTTTCCCAATTTTTATGAAAGAGCTCTGTATATTTTTATTCTTTTACATTTTGTTTTTGGTGAGAATGTGGGCCCTGTGTGCTGTATGTCTGTATTGTTACATGTTACATTTGTCTTGTATGTCTCTTGTAAAGTAACGCAGAAAGCCAGTGAGACACTGGTTGCTCAAAAGTTGTTGAGGAATGACTATACCAAAGGGAGGAAAAAAAGCCAGACTCAAAGGGGTGGGGACCAGTGACATAGAGGAGTGGGAGGAGAAAGGAGGGGCTTATATGGACAGAACAGCCTTGGTCTACTGAAACACAGTCCCATTAGATTGAGGAAACTACATATCTACTGTTTAAACTTGAATGTGTTATAGTACCTGCATACAAAATGTGATATACCTATACAGTCTACATTTTATTTATTTGAATAACATCAATTTTGAGTGGATAACTTTATAATGATAATGTAGTTTGATAATTTATAATGATAAATCAGTTTTCTGATTGTCTTAAACGAAAGGTAAAAAAAATTTCAAGAGCCATGATAGGATATCAGGGGATCCATGGTTGATGCTGAGTTATAAATGTAAGTTTGTTACAAGTAATGTAAAGATGTAATACACAAGACAGGATATATGGTGACTACATGCAGAATTAAGTTCTACTGCAATAAACCACTCGATCTGAGCTGGTGGTTCAGAGAAGTAGAGTTGAAGGTATTCACTGAGATGTGTAAGATATCTGAAGGTATGACACAATGAGTACGGGTACACTTTAATTACCACCCACAAGTATGGGCCTATTGAAGTAAAAGTGTTCTTGAATCCTTGAGCGACTCAATATGTAGTTTGTAATTCAAGGCCACCCCCAGGATGAAGGATATCGCCGAAACGTATGTTGGGGTGGCGTCAATCCTGCTGCACAGGTCACCTTATACTCTGCTTAGGTTTGTACTGTATATTACTCATGCACTTTGCACTTATTTAATTTCCTCTTATGCTGCTAAGTCCTTGGTCCATGTGACTCTGTACACTTACCTTTGTAATTGCATTTATTATTATGTTTACAAGTGCGGCAGCGGTGAGGCCTCTTTTTTGTCCTTGCTCCCCTTTGTGTGTGTTTCTTCCCTACTGTAATTACCATTTAATAAAAATATCATTTTTTAATTTCTCATATTAAATGACTCTATTGCTTTTGTGTTGTGTTTTCTAGTTTAGAGTTCATATATTTTGCCCTTAACCTACTCAATTCACCTTGTTCCACTTAATACTAGTATGTATATGTAGTACATACATACATAGATACCTTTAGCCTGGTAGAATCATTGAGGTAAGTTGCTATTCGTGTTATTTTCTTTGTAATTCAAGTTTTCAAAGTCTGAGAGCGGCTAGAGAAAGTGGCCATCGTAAAGATCAGAGACACATGAAGGAAACAGCCCTAGAAGCCAAGGGGACTGAATGGTGAAGGAGGCTGCCAAGGCTGCAGTGCTCCTGTTCCCCCACAAAGGGTACAAAGTGTACAGGTGGTTGTGGAATTTTCTGGTTAGTAGCGTTAAGCGGCATAGGCCATATTCGAATTCGTGATATTTCGCGAATATATGGACGAATATTCGTCATATATTTATTCGCATTCATTTTCGCATATGGGAGAATTAGCATATGCGAAAATTAACATAAGCGAAAATTTGCATATGCGGAAATTAGCATAAGCGAAAATTCGCATATGCGGAAATTATCATATGGAAATTTTTGCAAATGCGAAAATTCGTATGCCAGTTTCACACAGTAGTATTAGAGCCTTCTTTACACCACACAAGCTGGAAGTAGAGAGGGATCATCACTGTGATGTGTACTGTGAAAAAAAAATAATATATATTCGTAATTGCGAATATATAGTGCTATATTCGCAAATTTGCGAATATGCCATATTCGCTAATAAAATTTGCATTGCGAATATTCACGAGCAACACTACTGGTTAGGTCTCTTGCAGGAACCAGCTATGCATGCTGAGAGAGACCAATGGAAGAAGAAAGAGGTGGTACAGGGCAAAGACGGCATCCGGAGAGAGTGGGTAAGAAAATGTATGTGCCAGCAGTTTTGTACACAATGGTAACATATATGACCCCATACACTAAGCAGAGGGGAGCTATGTGCATAGTAATGTCAGTACATTGGGTCGCCTCAGGATTCAACAATGCAGAAAGAAGGTTTGTAAGGACGTCATCATTTACATCTGACATATGATCTAGGTAAAAACAATAAAGGTACCTAACCAACACATTCCATAATTAGAGATGAGCGAACCGAAGATGACGAACCCGAATTGGTTACGAATTTCATGAAAAATTCGAATTGCAACTAATGCGAATATCGCCGCGATTCTATCGCACAAATCGCTTCATTAAACTCCATTTTACAGCATTCCAGGCTATTGGAGAGCTAAGATGGCGGATCCACATGTGAGTACATGGGGCAGGGGATTATGGGAGGGCGGGAAACAGCGGTGGGAATGAAGGTAGGCGGGCTGACCCTGAATCACATGTGAGATGCAGCCTATCAGTGTTCACTGACCCCTGTGATGTCACAGCCCCTATATAATCGTCGGCCATCTTGCCTCTCTTCATTTCATCTATGCAGTCAGATGGAGAGGACGGGACTGTGTGTGTGTGAATAGCTCATACCACAGCGTTACACTGCAACTGCTAGTCACAACAGCATTAGGGAAAGGCAGGAGTGCAGAGTGCTGGGCTGTTACTCTGAGAAGGATCATTGATTGCTAAACCTCCTATTCACGTTATTGAGCATTGCAGCAGAGAGGGGCAGATAGCTGTCAGCTGCCTCATACACATCTCCAAGCTGCCTGAACTTTGTCAACCATCTAATCTCCTCATTTTTCAGTGCAATTCAGTGTTTTTTTTCTTTTTGCTTGGGAAATCTTCTGCTGCTCAGAATTGTGTGACAGAGTGCAATATAGGGTTTAATCCCTGTATTTTTTTTATTGTGGTGCTGCACTGTTGGGTCCTGCTCCTGTTCAGAAATACGTTCTTTTTCAGCGGACTGTAGTGCATTTGTCTGCCCTCATACGTGCATAATACATGCCTACATCAAAGCAATCTACTATTCTGTATCTGTAACAAGTCTAGATACAGGGAAAGTCCTGACTCCTGGCAAAAGTATTCACCTGCTGGTGTTTTTAAAAAATACAGATTTTTTTCTGCGTATTGTTGCGCATATTACTGCCCTCATCAGTGCATACCGCATACGTACATCCAAGTAGTGTACCATTTTGTACCTGTTAATCTGTCAAGGGCCTACATACTGTGAAAGTCCAAACAATAGTATTAACCGTCTGGTGTTTTACAAAAATACAGTTTTTTTCTGCGTATTATTGCACATATTTCTCCCCTCATCAGTGCATACCGCATACGTACATCCAAGTATTTTACCATTTTGAACCTGTTAATCTTTCAAGGGCCTACATACTGTGAAAGTCCAAACAATAGT
Source organism: Hyla sarda (assembly GCF_029499605.1). Taxonomy (NCBI): domain Eukaryota; kingdom Metazoa; phylum Chordata; class Amphibia; order Anura; family Hylidae; genus Hyla; species Hyla sarda. The sequence goes on from NW_026607617.1 coordinate 566,763, forward strand.
ATTCACCGGCTGGTGTTTTACAAAAATTCTAATTTTTTTTCTGCGTATTGTTGCGCATATTTCTGCCCTCATCAGTGCATACCAGATATGTATATGCAAGTGTGGCGGAAGCAACCTCGCCACTGTTCAATGGAGAAGCCTGGTTGCCCGCCTCCTACCTGCTGACTATGGCCACATGTAAATTTGTACTTTGAAATAACTGATTTGGGCATGTTGTATTATATTATGCTGCTACTGGCCCTTTAAGAACCATCTGGGGATATACTGTGGAGTTACTGGGTGGCCACCCTGTTGTGGTTCTAAAGGTGATAATCCTGTCTGCAGCTCCACTTATTGTGGACAATCCTGCCGACTACGCCATTTGTTGCGGTTCTAAAGGTGATAATCCTGTCCGCAGCTCCACTTATTGTGGACAATCCTGCATGCTACACCAATTGTGATTTTAGAATTAGAGTAAAACAAACATGCCCCTCCCCCGACCATGTGCTCTCTTTGTTGGAGTCAAAATGGCACCAACTATATGAAAACGGAAGCAGGAAGTTCAGGCTAAATTTATAGGTCCTAAATATGTTTGTAAAACACCCAGAAACACTGATTAAGTTTTGTACAACTATGAAATAATTGTACAAGGTATTTTGGCAGAAATGTCTTGTACCGGCAGTGTATACCACCAAATTAACTATCACTCGGTAACCAGCAAAGTTAATAACATTTAATAAAAACATTAATTACCTAAACCAAATAAGACATACATACAAGCATTAATACAATAGTACATACTCTATGTTTAGCAAACTAGCAGGAATCTACGCAAGTGATACGTGAATATTTAGTGTAGAAATGATACAACCAATATACTTATCCATCCCAGGCTAAGGAGCAGGATGCTTCTCTCTCAACGAAATTCCCAAGCAAAAGAGACCCAAAGGCTATGTGGTTTCCTGTGATATCCCCTAATGCCCCACCCCTTTGGCCTACTCTCCTCACATAACCTGGAAAAACAGGTTCTTTAGCCCCGCCCACTGTGGCTGTGGCTAAACCAAGCTAAAACCGTGGGGGCAGGGAAATGTATACTGCATGGAAACAATGGATGTAAAAACACATAATTTCAGTGTCCATAACATTCCACCTCTTGCTTTTACATCATAATTGACGAATGTTAGGTGATTCCCTAAATTCCATGTCTGCTAGTTTACCAAACATACAACATGTATATCTCCATAAAACAAAGAAATACAAAGTAATTATATTCCCCCAGTTTCCCCATCCACCCAAATAATCCGATGTTTGGTGTTCCATGGAGTTTTGATCGCTGTCAGTCTACATTGATGATGGTTAATGTCGCCCTCATTGTTCACTATGTAGCTGCAGCAAGGATCTAGAGCTAGGAGATTGTTAGAGCTACAGCCCTTATTTGTAGCTTCTCTTCAGACAGTTTCTTTAAAGCATCCTCTGTGGTGTCCAAAAGCCTTTTCCAAAATGCTGGAGGGAATTCTTTGGTTCTGGGTTCTCCTGTCTCGCGATGTCATCCAACCCAGTCTTGACGACTTGATCCTTGTCATCTTCCAACCACGGGATGCTGGGGAATAGGTAGCCTTCTTCACTCCATTAGAAGCGTTGGTCATCTGGTCATCTCTTTGTGTTGAGCTTGGATTCTTCTGATAGGAGGTCGATGGGTTGATCGGGGTTACACTGCCACTAATCTGCTGAATGGAAAATAAACAGGTTTAGAGTCACTTTCCAACAATACAATTTTAGTATTTCCAGGCCCATCAGAGAATCTCTTCGGCCTGTGCTGATCAGTGAACCTTGGAACAACCCAACACTAGACACAGTTAAACTCCATATCCACACTCACTTTCCCAGCATTATTCCGACCATTGCTAACTAATATTTGAGTGTGAGTGTTACCTCAGTCCCTCTAGGCATATTGCCTTCTAGTGGGAGGAATAGCTATTGCTAAACCTCCCCCACCTCTTGAAAAAATAAATAAATAAATCAAAGTGGTTAGTTAGTTTCTTCCTAATTAGTTTTTCCCACAAATTTGGGGAGGCTCCTGTAAATGTCAACCCTAAACTAACAAATGAATTGTCATTTTTACAAGTAAGCCTATGGTATGGCCCTAGTGGGCAGAAAGAAAGTTTAGTCAGTATCTTATGTACCTCCATTTTTCCCCAAAAGACAAAACAAATGAACACTATTTACATGCAAAAGGAAGGTGGCCCTTATTCACTCTTTAGTCTCCCTTCCCCCGTTTGACCAACAGGGGGCATGGGATCCTCCACCTGTATATACGGTTTCTGTAAGAATATTGCTACCTGTGCACACAACTCCTTGAACACGTATTTTGTAATGTCATCTTTCATAGGATTAAACAGATGAGGTTTATATGGGAAGCTGAGAGATTTCTCTGGAAACTGTTGTTTGGAGGAAGAATGTAGATTTCCCTTCCCAGTCTGTTTGGATTTACCTGGTTCCCTCTGCTTCATGTTTCAATTAGAATAACAACTTGTGGAGATATGGCCACTATGACCACATGTAGTACATTTAGCTGAAGAGTGTTTCGTTTTGTTACCATGTGCCTTACAATATCTAGCGATATGGCCTGAAACACCACATGCAAAACAAGACTTTACCCTTTTAGCCGTATTTACTATCTGGGTCTCATTTTTCATAGCTGATCTATACCGCTTCACTGCCAGAGACACTTCTAACAACACTTAAACTTCTCCAATTTGCTTTGTATTTGCCCTTATTGTTATTCAATTTCTGTTTATTACACAATTGAGAACCAACACTGGGAACTTCTACAATCTCACTCTCTAGCGCCCCCTTATTTGCACTTGAAACACAGATCTTTTCAGAGGGCAAATCTGCTGTGAAATGTGGCTGTGAATTATGGGAAGAGGCCACACCAGACACCATTTTGGGGAACTCGCTTTTAGCAATCTCATTTCTCAACTCCCGGATTTCAGCATAAGACTGAGACAATTTTTCATCAGTATCTATACATTGGCTCTCCCATTCCAGTAATTCTGATTCCAACATGCAAATCTGCTTATCTTTATCACAAATCACCTGTGTTTTTGTCTGCAACTCTTTCTCAAGTTCCTCATTTCTCTGCACCTCACATTTTAGGGCATGTAACAGAGTCCAGTCCACTTCAGCCGCAGCTCGGCTCTCATTTTTGGGATAAACCCCTAAATCAAGCTTCAGAGCCATACCTCCTATCTCACTCCCCATCTCTGGGTAAACCGGTGCACCATAGCGTACAAGCTCTTCTGCTACAACACTCCATTTTCCCATAGTGGTAGCCCAATGTGGTACAGCCCCAAATTTGGGCCTTCTATCCTCCATCAATGCACAAAACTTCTTCCTAAGGAAACTCATTCTGAACAACAGCAGATGGCAGGACAATCACACGTGTTTGCAGTAAGCCTTATTGTACCACTAACACATACAGGCTACACTGGAGGTATCTCGCACAAGTGTGTATGCCCTCTCACTAGTGAAGCACTGAAAATATATATTGTAGAGTTACAGCTCACACAACTAAGGGTACACTCACAATCTAACAACACATGTACAACAGGAGACTTTCAATATGCTTTACAGTCTGTGTCTAATAACTATCATGTATGCAATACAAACATCCATTACCTAGAAAAGCAATGCTATTAATTACCAGTGACAAATCACTAAATAACTATCATGTATGCAATAAAAGTTACCCTTAAATAAGGAACACAAAGCAACAGTCTATGAGAATCCTGTATAACTAGTACAGTGCTACACGTGATAACCACATCTAAACAGATTAACCTATGGTATCATACAACAAAATCTGTAAGGGCTTCCTCCTGTCTAAGGCAATAATCCTTAGGTCACAGTTTAAGAATAAGTCTCTTGTAGACTCACTCAATTACACTGGGAACATATACTAATGTAATCAAAAAGATACACCAAATTAGAAAAGTAATTAAACTATTATTGTCAACTTGGTTATTAACTGCCAATACTCAATTTCCGGCAAAATCCTGCCGACTACGCCATTTGTTGGGGTTCTAAAGGTGATAATCCTGTCCGCAGCTCCACTTATTGTGGACAATCCTGCATGCTACACCAATTGTGATTTTAGAATTAGAGTAAAACAAACATGCCCCTCCCCCGACCATGTGCTCTCTTTGTTGGAGTCAAAATGGCACCAACTATATGAAAACGGAAGCAGGAAGTTCAGGCTAAATTTATAGGTCCTAAATATGTTTGTAAAACACCCAGAAACACTGATTAAGTTTTGTACAACTATGAAATAATTGTACAAGGTATTTTGGCAGAAATGTCTTGTACCGGCAGTGTATACCACCAAATTAACTATCACTTGGTAACCAGCAAAGTTAATAACATTTAATAAAAACATTAATTACCTAAACCAAATAAGACATACATACAAGCATTAATACAATAGTACATACTCTATGTTTAGCAAACTAGCAGGAATCTACGCAAGTGATACGTGAATATTTAGTGTAGAAATGATACAACCAATATACTTATCCATCCCAGGCTAAGGAGCAGGATGCTTCTCTCTCAACGAAATTCCCAAGCAAAAGAGACCCAAAGGCTATGTGGTTTCCTGTGATATCCCCTAATGCCCCACCCCTTTGGCCTACTCTCCTCACATAACCTGGAAAAACAGGTTCTTTAGCCCCGCCCACTGTGGCTGTGGCTAAACCAAGCTAAAACCGTGGGGGCAGGGAAATGTATACTGCATGGAAACAATGGATGTAAAAACACATAATTTCAGTGTCCATAACAGCATCTAAGTGGTTAGACAAAGGGAGGAGGCCGATCAGATCGTACTGTCTATATCCCTGGTGGAACTTAAAACACAGTACTTTTTTTTCCCTTTAAATTAACCCCTTAAGGACTAATTTTAGCCTTAAGGACTGGGCCAATTTTCCTTTTGGCGTATGAGGGCTAATTTTTTGTGCTGTGGTGTGTAGTTTTTATGGGTACCATTTTTATTTTGATGGGGCTTTTTGATCGCTTTTAATGTATATGAAGTGACCAAAATGCACAATCTTGAACTTTTGCTATTTTTTTACGTGTACGCCATCGACCGTGCAGTTTAACTAACCTTATACTTTAATAGTTCGGACATTTATGCACGCGGCGGTACCATATATGATTATGTTTATCTTTTATTACATTATTTTATTTAAAAAATGGGAAAAGGGGGGGGGGGTGATTCAAACTTTTATTAGGGGACATTTAACTTTTTTTTTTTTGTAGGGGGCTAGAACATGTAGTCTTCTGATTGCATATACTGTTCTGTGCCATAGCATAACATTGATCAGTGTAATCGGGGCTCTGCTGCTCCAGCCTGCGGAGGCTGGAGGATGCAGAGGATCACAGATCGGACGCAAGGAGGCATATAAGCACCTTCCCGCCATCCTCTCAGCTAATCAGGACAGCGCAATTTCATTGTGATGGTCCCGATCAGTTCCACTGAGCTGCCAGGATCGTTTTACCTTCATTTGAGATGTCGCGGTCAACCCTGGGTCCTGGCTGCTGATAGCATTCCGGACCCACCGGGCTTGAAGCGTGCTCAGCCATCCATCCTGAACGGGTTAATAATCTAATATAAAGAAAAAAAATGTAATTTCAAAAAAATGTATATGATTTTGGATGACCGTTTGCAAAAATGTTAAAATATACCGTATTTTTCGCCGTATAAGACGCACTTTTTCTTCCCCAAAACTGGGGGGAAAAAGTCGGTGCGTCTTATACGGCAAATACACCCCTATCGCGGCGGTCCCTGCGGCCATCAACGGCCGGGACCCGCGGCTAATACAGGACATCACCGATCGCGGTGATGCCCTGTATTAACCCTTCAGATGCGGCGATCAAAGCTGACCGCTGCGCTTGAAGGGAAAGTGACACTAACCCGGCTGTTCAGCGATTTCACCGCGGCGGTCCCGAACAGCCCGACTGAATAGCTGGGTTAGTACTTACAGGACACCGGGAGGGACCTTACCTGCCTCCTCGGTGTCTTCTCCGTTCAGGGATCCCCTGTATGGCCGGCGCTCTCCTTCCTCGTCATCACGTCATCGCGTACGTGCGTCGGCGTGCGTAATGATGTGATGACAGCGACGGAGAGTGAGGATACCCGGCCGGCAGCAGAGACGTTCCGGAGCGACGGGGACACGGCGACAGTGATGGAGCGACATCCAGGGCAGCGGTGACGGGCCCGGAGTGGCGGGGACACGTGAGTATTACCTCCTATGCAGTGGTCTTCAATCTGTGGACCTCCAGATGTTGCAAAACTACAACTCCCAGCATGCTGGGAGTTGTAGTTTTGCAACATCTGGAGGTCCGCAGGTTGAAGACCACTATTGGGTTCAAAATCTTTAATTTTTTAGATTTTGCACCTAAAAATAGGGTGCGCCTTATACGCCGGTGCGTCCTATAGGGGGAAAAATACGGTAATGTTACTTATCCTACGCAGTAAGTAGGAAAAAAAAAACACCATGGGGGAGAGTTAAGTTCCGACCATGAGTTGCTCATGGCAACCAATCAGAACACTTCTTTCATTTTTCAGAGGCCTTTTCAAAAAAGAGAGAAGTGTTCTGATTGGTTGTTATGGGCAACACCACTGTTTTTCCTCTGGACAGGTTTTGATAAATCTTATCCCCCACCGCCATGGGTATTGCCACTTCCAAAAATGTCCAAAATGTTATAAATATAATGTTATTGATCCTACATGGTGGACGCTGTAAAAGGAAAAATTATGATAATAAAAAATGCTATAATTTTTCTTTTTTTGCCTGGTTAAATTACATCCCAGAAAACATGGCATGAAAAGCATTAAAAAATAGTCTTATCTATCCTCTGGGGCCCGACCCATGTGTCTGGCACCTATATAAGCCTTATATATGTGCACTTATTAGCAGCTCCCCCCCCCCATGTGACCTCCTGTATATACAGAGAGACCAAAATAACCCAACCCGTGCTCGGCTCACTAAAATAAAAAAGAGGGGGGTTTTTGGGAAACCAAATATGAACACCTATATGTGCATGGCGTGCACGAACAATAACCCCAAGAAATAAGGTGTGTGTATAAATAGATAACTTGGTGTGAAAAAATATATATGTTTCATTTTAGGGATGCACCGATATATCGGCGGCCGATACATATTGGCCGAAAATAGCTATTTTGGGGAAATGCCGAAACAACAAAAAATTTGCCGATAATGACCACCTCCCCTACCCGCCCACAGCACATGTTACAAACACTGCCAGTGCCAGAGGCGTAGCGTGGGGGGTGCAGGGGGGCCGGGCGTAACATCTGGTGGGGGGCACGCTCTCCGGGATAGGAATACTTCTTTTTATGTGCCCGGGCCGGCTCCCGTGTGTGGCTGCAGGCGGGGGCCGGCCAGAGCATATAAAAACTAATACTGTATACTAAAAACCAGGGGGCCTCCAGCTGTTGTGAAACTACAACTCCCAGCATGCCCGGACCGGCAAAGGCTGTCCAGGCATGCTGGGAGTTGTAGTTTCACAACAGCTGGAGGCCCCCTGGTTTTTAGTATACGGTATTAGGTTTTATATGCTCTGGTCGGCCCCCGCCTGCAGTCACACACAGGAGCCGGCCCGGGCACATAAAAAGAAGTATTCCTATCCCGGACATCCCTGTGTCCCGAAAAATCTTTTCGGGACATAAGGATGTCCGCCCGTCACTCACCATTCCCCGGTCAGCGTGCGTCCTCCTTTGGTCCTTCGCTTCTCCGCCTCTATGGTTGTACGCACGGCACGGGACGGGGCCTGGTAAGTGACCGGCAGCGCGTCATCTTCTTCAGTGTTCCGGTCACCGCTCCTCCGGTCCCGGCACCTACTGCTATGGTCCATAGGCCATAGCAGTAGATGTGACCCCGGGCCGGAGGAGCGGTGACCGGATCACTGTGGGGGCAGCAGTACAGACATACAGCCTCCAGCCGTACACTGTATATGGCTGGAAGCTGTATGTCTGTGGGGTGGGGGGAGCTGCCTACTATTGTGGGGGAACTGCTGACCTAATGTGGGGGGGCTGCATACAAATGTGGGGGGAGCTGGCTAATATTGTTGGGGTGGAGCTGCCTGATATTGTGGGGGGGGGGGGGGGGGGGAGCTGCCTACTATTGTGGGGGAACTGCTGACCTAATGTGGTTGGGAGCTGCCTACAAATGTGATGGGAGCTGCCTAATATTGTTGGGGGGAGCTGCCTAATATTGTGGGGGAACTGCCTACTCTTGTGGGGAACCTGCCTACTATTGTGGGGGAAATGCTGACCTAATGTGGGGGAGCTGCCTACTGTTGTGGGGGAACTGCTACCATTGTGGGGGAGCTGCCTACTATTGTTGGGGAGCTGCCTATTAATGTGGGGGAGCTGCCTATTAATGTGGGGGAGCTGCCTATTAATGTGGGGGAACTCCCGACCTAATGTGCGGGAGCTGGCAATCTAATGTGGGGAAATCTAATCTAATGAGCGGAGTGCTGCATTTTACCAGAAGACGGGGAGAAGTCATTTTCGGTATCGGTTTCGGCCGGACATTTTTTTTTATTTCGGTTTAGTTTTGGTTCTGAAATTTCCATTTCGGTGCACCTCTATTTTATTTAATTCATGGTTATAACAACATTTCACACATAAGGACAGAGTAAAAAGATAAAAACACAGTATAAAATGAAGTTACCGTAATAGTATAACTATAAAACCTGCAAGGAGTGGGCAAATAAATAAGCCTCTATGTATGCTGAGGACACTGCTGTATAAAAAGGGGGGGATAAAAACGTATGTGAAAAATAAAAGTGAATGCACACCGTGGTACAAGTGAAGTCAGCCTATATAGCAGTTAAAAGGGAGGTGTGCAGCAAATCACATGAAAAAATAAATGGCTAAGTGCAAAAGCCAATCAAATGTGACAATGTGACACAAACAAAGTGCTAGTGCAAGGGAAATAGCAGCAGTGACAGGGGTCAGGTAATACATACAAAGCAGGACTCAGCCACACCACTCCGTATCTCCAATGTGTATCGCTCGAGGGCTTTGTCAAGGAGTCCTCTATATACAGTGGGGAAAAAAAGTATTTAGTCAGCCACCAATTGTGAAAGTTCTCCCACTTATAAAGATGAGGCTGTAATTTCCATCATAGGTTATAACCTCAACTATGAGAGACAGAATGAGAAAAAAAAGTCCATAAAATCACATTGTCTGATTTTTTAAGAATTTATTTGCAAATTATGGTGGAAAATAAGTATTTGGTCAATAACAAAAGTTCATCTCATTACTTTGTTATATCCCCTTTGTTGGCAATGACAGAGGTCAAACGTTTTCTGTAAGTCTTCACAAGGTTTTCACCCACTGTTGCTGGTATTTTGGCCCATTCCTCCATGCAGATCTCCTCTAGAGCAGTGATGTTTTGGGGCTGTCGCTGGGCAACACAGACTTTCGACTCCTTCCAAAGGTTTTTTATGGGGTTGAGATCTGGAGACTGGCTAGGTCACTCCAGGACCTTGAAATGCTTCTTACAAAGCCACTCCTTCTTTGCCCGGCCGATGTGTTTTGTTTGGGATCATTGTCATGCTGAAAGACCCAGCCCATTTCATCTTCAATGCCCTTGCTGATGGAAGGAGATTTTCACTCAAAATCTCATCATATATGGCCCCATTCATTCTTTCCTTTACATGAATCAGTCGTCATGGTCCCTTTGCTGAAAAACAGCCCCAAAGCATAATGTTTCCACCCCCATGCTTCACAGTAGGTATGGTGTTCTTTGGATGCAACTCAGCATTCTTTCTCCTGCAAACACGACGAGTTGAGTTTTTACCAAAAAGTTCTACTTTGGTTTCATCTGACCATATGACATTCTCCCAATCCTCTTCTGGATCATCCAAATGCTCTCTAGGAAACTTCAGACGGATCCGGACATGTACTGGCTTAAGCAGGGGGACACGTCTGGTACTGCATGATTTGAGTCCCTGGTGGTGTAGTGTGTTACTGATAATAGCCTTTGTTATTTATGTCCCAGCTCTCTGCAGGTCATTCACTAGGCCCCCCTTCTTGGATTTTTGCTCACCGTTCTTGTGATAATTTTTACACCACGGGGTGAGATCTTGCGTGGAGCCCAGGATCGAGGGAGATTATCAGTGGTCTTGAATGTCTTCCATTTTCTAATAATTGCTCCCACAGTTGATTTCTTCACACCAAGCTCCTTGCCTATTGCAGATTCAGTCTTCCCAGCCTGGTGCAGGGCTACAATTTTGTTTCTGGTGTCCTTCGACAGCTCTTTGGTCTTGGTCAATATGGAGTTTGGAGTGTGACTGTTTGAGGTTGTGGACAGGTGTCTTTTATACTGATAACAAGTTCAAACAGGAGCCATTAATACAGGTAACGAGTGGAGGACAGAGGAGACTCTTAAAGAAGAAGTTACAGGTCTGTGAGAGGCAGAAATCTTACTTGTTTGTAGGCGACCAATTACTTATTTTCCATCATAATTTGCAAATAAATTCTTTAAAAATCATGTAATTTTATGGATTTTTTTTTTCTTATTCAGTCTTTTATAGTTGATAATACCTATGATGAAAATTACAGCCTCTCATCTTTTCAAGTGGGAGAACTTAGACAATTGGTGGCTGACTAAATATTTTTTTGCCTCACTGTAACCCGTTGGATTGTTTGTATTGCCCAGTTATAATACTAAGTCATTCCCCCCCCCCCCGGTCCCCATGTGACCTCCTCTATATAACACTTTGTCTCGTCCTCGTTGTGCTGGGATCTGGTGTTTAAACCCTTCTCAGTGATATCTTGTAGGGCTATGTTCACACGGTGGAATTTCCACAATTCTGCACAAACTCCGTTCAGCAAAGCATGCTGAACTGAATTGCGGCAACATTTTTGTGTTCTCAGAACACAGAATTCTGCCAAGATTCAGGCCCCATTGACTTCAATAGAATTTAGCAAAATTAGCAAAGTGTCATTTCTGTGGCAGAATCCCATTGTACTCAATGAGTCATGCTTTGTGGAAATCCTGGCATGTGAACGTAGCCTCATGTGAGATAAAGAATCCCCTAGAGCCGTCTGATCAGGATTCTGGATTCCACCACCCAGAGGAGCAATAAAAAAAAAAACACCCACTAATTTCCCAGTGTTTTTGTGTGCATATTCTATGACTAAATTGATGCAGTCATTCCACTTTATAGGACTTTCGATAAACACCAGAAAATTTTGAAATTTTACAAAAAAATTACAAATGTATCAAAAATGAGCACCAAAATCGAGTCGCACACTAAATGCTGAAGAAAGGGAAATCTTACAATATTATTGTTTGTAAAATATCCACATAGCATTAGAGGACATGGCCCCCAAAAAACACTGGTACGGGGCGGTGCTGGATAATATACACACATGTATGCGCAATACAAGTAGTAACAGAAAAGGACAAAAACTATGGGGAGATGCATCTTCGTCTTTAGAGCTTTTTTTAATTTATATTAGGCGCATGAAATGTTGCACGTGCGCTAAAGCAGTTTTTCCTTGCGACTTTTGGAAGCAAGTGAAAAACTACTACATTGCAAAAGTCAATTTCAGTTTTCACTTCGCAGCGGTCACGGATTTTTCAAGTACGAATGTCGCACAAAAAGTCACAAAACTTCTCCAAAACACCTCAAATCTACACCAGCCAGAACCTGGCTTACAAAACTCTTCAGAGAGCAGTGTCAAAAATGTCGCACATTTTTGACGCAACTGTGAGGAGAGGAGGAGTCCTACAAAATGGTGCTCTGAAGGGATTTTTTTTGGGGGCGGGGGGGGTAGAGATTTATCATTGTTGTCTTCAGAAAGTGAGTTTTAAAGAGTAGCTATCAGTAAATTAAATTTCCCTATTCCCCCTCCCCATCTGTCCCTGACACTAACTACATCTATCCCTGTCTTTATATTTCTACAAATCCCCATTAAAATACCTTATGTTGAGCTCTCTGGTGAAGGCAGGAAGTGGGCGGCCCCGGCAGGCGCGACGTCATCTGAAGCCTGGACGGGGCTCGCTTCTGCCCATCTCCTCTATATCCTGGAGCTCGCGCGCTGCAATGGATGAGGAGAGGGAGACGCAGGCGAGCAGGGATATTTAAATTTTGCGCGTCGCGCGAAATTTAAATATACCCGCCCGTCTGCATCTCCCTCTCCTCATTCATGGGAACGTGCATTCTGGGCCACGCTGGGCCAGCGTTGGTCTGAACGTCAGGGGGGGAATGTAATCCTGAGCCATATAGGGTGACACCTAGTGGCCAGGGTTACAAACGTAAAAAAAACACATATAACATGATTTTTTAAAAATAAAATATATTAGATACTTTTTTTTTAACATAATCTATTTAATAAAACTTTTTTATGAGAGTACCCATTTAAAGTCATTTATTTTTGCTTACGTGAGACACCTTTTTCCTGTTTCCCCGAAAATAAACCCTACCCTGAAAGTAAGCCCTATCAGGATTATCAGGGTGGGCTGCAATATAAGCCCTACCCCGAAAATAAGACCTAGGCCAGGGGTAATCAGCTGGCAGACTGCCAGGTGGGGGGCACTGTAGGAGTGTGGAGGACAACGGGGGAAGGGGAGGATGGGGGGCTGTAGCAGTGTGGAGGATGGGGGGCTGCAGGGGTGTGGAGGATGGGGGGCTGCAGGAGTGTGGTGGATCCCCCATCCACCACACTCCTGCAGCCTGGGGGACTGCAGGAGTGTGGAGGATGGGGGGGCTTTGGGAGGATGGGGGACTGTAGCAGTGTGGAAGCCCCCCATGTTGTTCACGGTACATAAGTAAATAAGCCCTACCCTGAAAATAAGCCCTAGTGTGTTTTTTGTGACTTAAATTAATATAAGACCCGGTCTTATTTTCGGAGAAACACGGTATATATTCATGTGTATTTTTTTTCGTATGATTCCTCCTCTCTGCGACTGTTTGCACAAAGAGTCACGGTTGCGCCGAAAAAAATTGTGCTACTTTTTGAAAGTGCTCTTTAAAGGCAGTTTTGTAAGCTGGGTCCGGGCTGGGCGTAGATTTGCAATGTTTTGGAGAAGGTTTGCAACTTTTTGTGTGACATTCGCACTTGGTAACTCCTTTACCGCTGCAAAAGCGAAACTGAAATTGACTTCTGAAAGGTCTCTTGCAGGTTTTTGCAAATAGTCGCAAAAATAAGCGCTTAGGCGCATGTGCGAATTTCCATGCTCCAAATATAAGCAAATCGTACGATCTACGTCCCACTGTAAAGTGCAGATTCTATCGCAACCGCCTAAAGCGAGAAGGAAAAATACGGAGCACCACAAGGTGGAGTATATACGGTAAAAAAACATTGCACCGTACAGACCGCTGCACCCGAACCCTGAAGTGTAACAAAATAAACCCAACAAAACGCAGTGAGAAACACTTAAAGTAGAATTCCGGTGTAGATAAGTAGCTGATTGCGGGGGTCCCCAAGCATTGGTTGAGTATATGCACTGCCGGATGATGCCACGTACTGCGCTAACTTATATTCTGCAGTCCCAAAGGGTTTGAATAGATTGGTGGCACCATCATTTGAAAGTAACCTGTGGGGTCTTGTAAGCCCTATTATCCCACCCTGGTACCTTGTACATATAGGGCATGGCATGTTCGGACCATGTGCCCGTACGTCTCCTCTGATGCCACGCTTAGCAGCAAAAGAACTATTTAAAAGGGTACTCCGGTGGAAAACATTTAGTTTTTTTAATCAACTGGTGCCAGAAAGTTAAACAGATTTGTAAATGACTTTAAAAATTCTTAATCCTTCCAGTATTTATCAGCTGCTGATGTCAGGAACTGTCCAGAACAGGATAAACTTGCTATGGGGATTTGCTCCTACTCTGGACAGTTCCTGACATGGACAGAGGTGTCAGCAGAGAGCATCATGGACAGACAGAAAAAAAAAATATTAACTTCCTTTGTATTATACAGCAGCTGATAAGTACTGGAAGGATTAAGAATTTTAAATAGAAGTAATTTAAAAATCTGTTTATAACTTTCTGGCACCAGTTGATTTAAAAAAAATCTTTTCCAACGAGATATTCAGCAAAAAGTGGTAAAAAAAAAAAAAAAAAACTTAAATAAGATTCTGTGCCCTTTATCTCCAAGACACTTATAGGGCTTAGATGACTTATAGGGCTTAGAGGCCTTAAAGGGGCATTTAGAGTGTCGGGTGCTGCTCCGGAGGCTCGTGACGTCAAGGTCATGCCCCCCTCATGATGTGATGTCCGCCCCCTCATTGCAAGTCTATGGGAGGGTGCTTGACAGCCCGTCAAGAGCCTCCGTCCCGTATCGCCAGTCATCCGGCACGGAGTGAAGGCACCCCTGCGATCAGACATCTTATCCCCTATCCTTTGAATAGGGGATAAGATGTCTAGGGGCGGAATACCCCTTAAGGATAGGGCACTCAGACCCCATTTACATCATTATTTAGGATCCCACCATCACCTACCCTTGGGTGATCTTAGGATTACTCCTTTTAGTAAGACAACATGGTTATAGATCTGCCCTTATATATATGTTTAGGTTAACAAAGAGCCTGAGCCTGAATTACCCTACCTAGAAGCTTTTCCTATTGGTGAAGATATATGGGATGAAGTGTGGTCTTTCTCTGGGGGTACGGTGACTCCGGATGAAGCTTTAAAACCAACTGCACAAGACCTTGTTAAACATCAGGAGGAGACGACCGTTCCGGGGGTGAGTATTTACACCTGGGCTCTTTTTTGGGGGGTCAGGGGTGATTTATATTGTGCCCTGAATGACTGTTACACTTTTTTTTTTTAATTTACAGAAAATAAATGACATTCCGAAGAGAAGTGATGGAGAACGTCTGTCTCAGCCTCTGGAGGAATTCTACATCTCTCTGATTAAGTCGAGAAACGTGTCAGAGAAATCTGCGGCTCTACGGTCTCCTCCGAGGAAGTGTGAGGAGTCTGAGAAGACTGTACAACCTGCGCCAGATACTAAGGGTAAAAACTTGAAATAATGCATTATCCTGTCCTATAACTAGAGCAGATCACCCTATAACTAGAGTAGATCACCCTATAACTACAGCAGATCATCCTATAACTAGAGCAGATCAGCCTATAACTAGAGCGGATCATCCTATAACTAGAGCAGATCATCCTATAACTACAGCAGATCATCCTATAACTAGAGCGGATCATCCTATAACTACAGCAGATCACCCTATAACTAGAGTAGATCACCCTATAACTACAGCAGATCATCCTATAACTAGAGCAGATCAGCCTATAACTAGAGCGGATCATCCTATAACTAGAGCGGATCATCCTATAACTACAGCAGATCACCCTATAACTAGAGCAGATCATCCTATAACTAGAGCAGATCATCCTATAACTAGAGCAGATCACCCTATACCTACAGCAGATCATTCTATAACTAGAGTGGATCACCCTATAACTAGAGCAGATCATCCTATAACTAGAGTGGATCACCCTATAACTAGAGCAGATCATCCTATAACTAGAGCAAATGACCCTATAACTAGAGCAGATCATCCTATAACTAGAGCAGATCACCCTATAACTAGAGCAGATCATCCTATAACTAGAGCAGATCATCCTATAACTAGAGCAGATCACCCTATAACTAGAGCAGATCACCCTATAACTAGAGCAGATCATCATATAACTAGAGCAGATCATCCTATAACTAGAGCAGATCACCCTATAACTACAGCGGATCATCCTATAACTAGAGCAGATCACCCTATAACTAGAGCAGATCACCCTATAACTAGAGCAGATCATTCTATAACTAGAGCAGATCACCCTATAACTAGAGCAGATCATCCTATAACTAGAGCAGATCACCCTATAACTAGAGCAGATCACCCTATAACTAGAGCAGATCATCCTATAACTAGAGCAGATCATCCTATAACTAGAGCAGATCACCCTATAACTAGAGCAGATCATCCTATAAATAGAGCAGATCACCCTATAACTAGAGCAGATCACCCTATAACTAGAGCAGATCACCCTATAACTAGAGCAGATCATCCTATAACTAGAGCAGATCATCCTATAACTAGAGCAGATCATCCTATAACTAGAGCAGGTCATCCTATAACTAGAGCAGATCACCCTATAACTAGAGCAGATCATCCTATAAATAGAGCAGATCACCCTATAACTAGAGGAGATCACCCTATAACTAGAGAGGATCATCCTATAACTAGAGCAGATCACCCTATAACTAGAGCAGATCACCCTATAACTAGAGCAGATCACCCTATAACTAGAGCAGATCATCCTATAACTAGAGCAGATCACCCTATAACTAGAGCAGATCATCCTATAACTAGAGCAGATCACCCTATAACTAGAGCAGATCACCCTATCACTAGAGCAGATCACCCTATAACTAGAGCGGATCATCCTATAACTAGAGCAGATCACCCTATAACTAGAGAAGATCATCCTATAACTACAGCAGATCACACTATAACTAGAGCAGATCACCCTATAACTAGAGCGGATCATCCTATAACTAGAGCGGATCACCCTATAACTAGAGCGGATCATCCTATAACTACAGCAGATCACCCTATAACTAGAGCAGATCACCCTATAACTAGAGCGGATCATCCTATAACTAGAGCAGATCATCCTATAACTAGAGCAGATCACCCTATAACTAGAGCAGATCATCCTATAACTAGAGCAGATCATCCTATAACTAGAGCGGATCATTCTATAACTAGAGCAGATCACCCTATAACTAGAGCAGATCATCCTATAACTAGAGCAGATCACGCTATAACTAGAGCAGATCACCCTATAACTAGAGCAGATCACCCTATAACTAGAGCAGATCATCCTATAACTAAAGTGGATCACCCTATAACTAGAGCAGATCATCCTATAACTAGAGCAAATGACCCTATAACTAGAGCAGATCATCCTATAACTAGAGCAGATCACCCTATAACTAGAGCAGATCATCCTATAACTAGAGCAGATCATCCTATAACTAGAGCAGATCACCCTATAACTAGAGCAGATCACCCTATAACTAGAGCAGATCATCATATAACTAGAGCAGATCATCCTATAACTAGAGCAGATCACCCTATAACTACAGCGGATCATCCTATAACTAGAGCAGATCACCCTATAACTAGAGCAGATCACCCTATAACTAGAGCAGATCATTCTATAACTAGAGCAGATCACCCTATAACTAGAGCAGATCATCCTATAACTAGAGCAGATCACCCTATAACTAGAGCAGATCACCCTATAACTAGAGCAGATCATCCTATAACTAGAGCAGATCATCCTATAACTAGAGCAGATCACCCTATAACTAGAGCAGATCATCCTATAAATAGAGCAGATCACCCTATAACTAGAGCAGATCACCCTATAACTAGAGCAGATCACCCTATAACTAGAGCAGATCATCCTATAACTAGAGCAGATCATCCTATAACTAGAGCAGATCATCCTATAACTAGAGCAGGTCATCCTATAACTAGAGCAGATCACCCTATAACTAGAGCAGATCATCCTATAAATAGAGCAGATCACCCTATAACTAGAGGAGATCACCCTATAACTAGAGAGGATCATCCTATAACTAGAGCAGATCACCCTATAACTAGAGCAGATCACCCTATAACTAGAGCAGATCACCCTATAACTAGAGCAGATCATCCTATAACTAGAGCAGATCACCCTATAACTAGAGCAGATCATCCTATAACTAGAGCAGATCACCCTATAACTAGAGCAGATCACCCTATCACTAGAGCAGATCACCCTATAACTAGAGCGGATCATCCTATAACTAGAGCAGATCACCCTATAACTAGAGAAGATCATCCTATAACTACAGCAGATCACACTATAACTAGAGCAGATCACCCTATAACTAGAGCGGATCATCCTATAACTAGAGCGGATCACCCTATAACTAGAGCGGATCATCCTATAACTACAGCAGATCACCCTATAACTAGAGCAGATCACCCTATAACTAGAGCGGATCATCCTATAACTAGAGCAGATCATCCTATAACTAGAGCAGATCACCCTATAACTAGAGCAGATCATCCTATAACTAGAGCAGATCATCCTATAACTAGAGCGGATCATTCTATAACTAGAGCAGATCACCCTATAACTAGAGCAGATCATCCTATAACTAGAGCAGATCACGCTATAACTAGAGCAGATCACCCTATAACTAGAGCAGATCACCCTATAACTAGAGCAGATCATCCTATAACTAGAGCAGATCACCCTATAACTAGAGCAGATCATCCTATAACTAGAGCAGATCACCTTATAACTACAGCAGATCACCCTATAACTAGAGCAGATCACCCTTTAACTAGAGCAGATCATTCTATAACTAGAGCAGATCATCCTATAACTAGAGCGGATCATCCTATAACTAGAGCAGATCATCCTATAACTAGAGCAGATCATCCTATACCTAGAGCAGATCATCCTATAACTAGAGCAGATCATCCTATAACTAGAGCAGATCATCCTATAACTAGAGCAGATCATTCTATAACTAGAGCAGATCATCCTATAACTAGAGCAGATCATCCTATACCTAGAGCAGATCATCCTATAACTAGAGCAGATCACCCTATAACTAGAGCAGATCACCCTATAACTAGAGCAGATCATCCTATAACTACAGCAGATCATCCTATAACTAGAGCAGATCACCCTATAACTAGAGCAGATCATCCTATAACTAGAGCAGATCAACCTATAACTAGAGCAGATCATCCTATAACTAGAGCAGATCATCCTATAACTAGAGCAGATCATCCTATAACTAGAGCAGATCATCCTATAACTAGAGCAGATCATTCTATAACTAGAGCAGATCATCCTATAACTAGAGCAGATCATCCTATACCTAGAGCAGATCATCCTATAACTAGAGCAGATCACCCTATAACTAGAGCAGATCATCCTATAACTACAGCAGATCATCCTATAACTAGAGCAGATCACCCTATAACTAGAGCAGATCATCCTATAACTAGAGCAGATCAACCTATAACTAGAGCAGATCATCCTATAACTAGAGCAGATCATTCTATAACTAGAGCAGATCACCCTATAACTAGAGCAGATCATCCTATAACTAGAGCAGATCATTCTATAACTAAATCAGATCATCCTATAACTACTGCAGATCACTCTATAACTAGAGCAGATCACCCTATAACTAGAGCATATCACCCTATAACTAGAGCAGATCATTCTATAACTAGTGCAGATCATCCTATAACTACAGCAGATCATCCTATCACTAGAGGAGATCACCCTATAACTAGAGCAGATCACCCTATAACTAGAGCAGATCACCCTATAACTAGAGCAGATCATCCTATAACTAGAGCAGATCATCCTATAACTAGAGCAGATCATCCTATAACTAGAGCAGATCATCCTATAACTAGAGCAGATCATCCTATAACTAGAGCAGATCATCCTATAACTAGAGCAGATCATCCTATAACTAGAGCAGATCATCCTATAACTAGAGCAGATCACCCTATAACTAGAGCGGATCATCCTATAACTAGAGCAGATCATCCTATAACTAGAGCAGATCATCCTATAACTAGAGCAGATCATCCTATAACTAGAGCAGATCATCCTATAACTAGAGCAGATCATCCTATAACTAGAGCAGATCACCCTATAACTAGAGCGGATCATCCTATAACTAGAGCAGATCACCCTATAACTAGAGCAGATCATCCTATAACTACAGCAGATCATCCTATAACTAGAGCAGATCATCCTATAACTAGAGCAGATCACCCTATAACTAGAGCGGATCATCCTATAACTAGTGCAGATCATCCTATAACTAGAGCAGATCACCCTATAACTAGAGCAGATCATCCTATAACTACAGCAGATCATCCTATAACTAGAGCAGATCATCCTATAACTAGTGCAGATCATCATATAACTAGAGCAGATCACCCTATAACTAGATCAGGTCATCCTATAACTAGAGCAGATCATCCTATAACTAGAGCAGATCATCCTATAACTAGTGCAGATCAGGATATACAGTACAGGAATCCTCGGAATGGAGCTGTGAATTACTTTCCAGAGAACGATAGCAGAAAGTTCTTGTATAATCTCGGTGAATCAGATTTACAGCCATAAGAGTTAAGGTGTCCGGACACCTTCTAGATCTGCTGGTCATAATCTCTCCTGATCCCTCCAAACATTTGAATCTTCCCAGGTGCTTGTAGTCCTGCCTGCTGCCATCTTTTTACGGACTTAAATGGGCGCTGTCAGATACAATAACTTTTGAAATGTTATAAACCATGCAAAAACAATGTGTTTTGCAGTAGTTTTCATCAAAAAAAAATTCAGTATTTCATACTGAAAAAGCCAGTCAAAAAAGTGGCCACTAGGGGTCCCCCTGCCTCCTGGGACACATACCAATCCTGCAGTGTCCAGTGCTCATCGACACATCATAAACACCATGAGTGATTGACAGGGCTGCAGGCAGATGCAGGGCCCTCTGTGAGTCAGAGCAGAGTGAGGGAGAGGGAGGAGTCATCACAGTGAGGAGAAGAGAGTGACACGCCCCCTGCCTTTGCATGGACAGAAACCTCACTGAGCAATGATAGCAAGTAAATAAAGGTAATTCTGTAAGAAATATAGGTTGTAAATAATAGAAGTACATGGTCAGGATGTGGTACCGAGCAACATATAACTGTTTTCTTTTTTGGGGGGGGGGGGGGGGGGGGGCGGTGAATCTGACTGGTACGCTTTAAGGAGACACAATGGATAAGGCTTGTGCCCTGGCTACTCTGCACCGCGGCCTGTGTGTCTTTGGTTGGCAGTGGCCTGAGAGAGACTATGTTGGAGACCATTACCGTCTATGTATTGGTTGCTGGACTTTGCTATGTGTGGGTCTTGTTGTGCAGCACCAAGACAGAGTTAATATAGGGCTTCTGCCTGTTACACCCCTCCTACTATTGGGCATCGCTGGGCCAGTTCTGTACGGGCATATAGAGACACTGTGTGCCCTTGGTGGTCCTGGGCCCCATGATTTTCCTTAAACCTAATGGTATCTGCAAGAATTGGGACAAAGGGAAATCTGCATCTACACCTCCATCTCGCCCCAGTCAAATGTGGAGTCTATGGATCTTTTCTTTAGTCTGGTTGATAAACTTGACAGTGACCGCCTTCTCTTCCAACGTACTTCTGGGTCAGGTGAAAGCCAATGCAGGCAAGAATCTAGAGCTTTTTTCTCAGCATTTTTTCCAGACCCATCGCTGTCCTTCTTCGAGGAATCTTCTACCCCCAGCATCAATATTCTCCTCTCAATACTCATTAGTCAATACCGACCATAAGTTTGGAAATCCTTACGGCTATCAGCATGGGCCAATCTATGCTGGTCACTAGGGTAGACAACAACGTCAAGATCTCCAGCGTGGAATGAATGCCTCCATGGAGAGGACTTTTAGAATTGTCTACAAAAGAATAATGTCCGGATCATCGTTTGCTGGAGAAAGCCGAGGGATATGACCCTGTGATATTCCTGGGATCCTAGCTTAGGTAGACCCTTCCAGCGGATACCTTTACCACCTTCTTCACATTCATACAGGCCCCCAGAGTTCCAGCCTGCCCAGGCCCACCCTGGGGGTCCACCACATCCTCTCCTGACAATGCTCCTTCATTCTGGGACAGAGATGCAATCCTGAAACGGCTTGTGTCACATTTGTTTAGTTTAGTTGTTCTCTCCTGTCTGAGCACAGTGCTCTCTGCTGACACCTCTGTCTGTCTCAGGAAAAGTCCAGAGTAGGAGCAAATCCCCATAGCAAACCTCTCCTGCTCTGGACAGTTCCTGATACAGCCAGAGGTGTCAGCAGAGAGCACTGTTGTCAGACAGAAGAGAACAACTCAATTTCATCAGCTGATAAATACTGGAAGGATTAAGATTTTTTAATAGAAGTAATTTACAAATCTGTTAAACTTTCTGGAGCCAGTTGATTTGAAACCAAAAAAATGTTTTTTACTGGAATACCCCTTTAAGATGGGGTTACTAATGCAGCGATCATTCATAGTATGTATAATAAATACATCTAGATATATATGTAGAATATAGAAATTTGATTGGTTTCCTGCATAGAAAGGGCGAACATTTTGGTATTTTGGTAAAATCCTTGCAATAAATCCATAACTGTACTTATAACAGAGCACGAGTAGAAATGATAGAATATTTTAATTCTGACCTTTTTCCCTCTTATTTCCTTCCCCAGATCCCTTCCTGCCTTTAACTCCAGAAAAAGAGAATCTGCAAACGCAGGATGATAATCTTCTGTTTTGTGAATCCTCGAGTCTTAACCAAACAGCGGCAGCATGTAACTCGCTAACAGGATTCCAGAAATTTCAGATCCCAAGGAGATCAGCAACAGTGGCCCTTGGACCGGCCGCGCGGTTAGCTGCCACGCCTGGAAGTCTCTCACACTGGGGATACTGAGCTTAGGAGATAATTCACAATGGAAACATATGCGTCTGAATGTAATAATGTGTTTCCAGAATGTTTTTTTTAATAATTTTTTCCTGAATAATTTTTTTGTTAGAGGTTTGGTTGTATATCTGTGAAGACATTGGACCTGAGATGTGATAAGTCTGTAGTAGAGGTTGGTTGGTCTTCAAACGCTATGGAGCAGATTCTGCACAACTACAAGTTGTCATATTCCTGGGAAGATAATACTGCTATATAATAGCTTGGAAAGATAATACTGCTATAGCTTGGGAACATAATACTGCTATATTGTAGCTTGGGAAGATAATACTGCTATATAGTAGCTTGGGAAAATAAGACTGCTATAGCTTGGGAAAATAATACTGCTATATTGTAGCTTGGGAAAATAATACTGCTATAGCTTGGGAAGATAATACTGATATTTTGTAGCTTAGAAAGATAATACTGTTATATAGTAGATTAGGAAGATAATACTTCTATATTGTAGCTTGGGAAGATAATACTGATATTTTGTAGCTTAGAAAGATAATACTGTTATATAGTAGATTAGGAAGATAATACTTCTATATTGTAGCTTGGGAAGATAATACTGATATTTTGTAGCTTAGGAAGATAATACTGCTATATAGTAGATTAGGAAGATAATACTGCTATATTGTAGCTTGGGAAGATAATACTGCTATTTTGTAGCTTGTGAAGATAATACTGCTATGTTGTAGCTTGGGAAGATAATACTGCTATATTGTAACTTGAGAAGATAATACTGCTATATTGTAGCTTGTGAAGATAATACTGCTATATTGTAGCTTGTGAAGATAATACTGCTATATTGTAGCTTGTGAAGATAATACTGCTATATTGTAGCTTGGGAAGATAATACTGTTTATTGTAGCTTGTGAAGATAATACTGCTATATTGTAGCGTGTGAAGATAATACTGCTATATTGTAGCTTGTGAAGATAATACTGCTATATTGTAGCTTGTGAAGATAATACTGCTATATTGTAACTTGAGAAGATAATACTGCTATATTGTAGCTTGTGAAGATAATACTGCTATATTGTAGCTTGTGAAGATAATACTGCTATATTGTAGCTTGTGAAGATAATACTGCTATATTGTAGCTTGTGAAGATAATACTGCTATATTGTAACTTGTGAAGATAATACTGCTATATTGTAGCTTGGGAAGATAATACTGATATTTTGTAGCTTGGGAAGATAATACTGCTATATTGTAGCTTGAGAACATAATGCTGCTATATTGTAGCTTGTAAAGATAATACTGCTATACTGTAGCTGTTTCTGCTGTTTACGTCCAGATTCCAAGGACTTTATGCGGCACTAACATTTAGTGCTATTTTGCGATGCAGAATATTAGGAAAGAAGTTCCTGTGGGCGACTCTATGGAGGGGCCACGTGCAGCTATCTCTGTAGATACCGTCCGTGTTACTAAACCCCAGGATGAGGGGAAATCACAGCTACTGTATGAGACTATTATTTTTTTCTTTTCTAGGGAAATTTTACGAAGAATGTGTCACTGTTTTGGTGAGAAATATAAATATTTGCAGAAATTAAATCAATGTTGTATTGATAGGTCAGTGCCTCAAAGGTGTTCTCTGGTGGAGAACAAATGTTTTCAAAATAACTGATACCAGAAAGTAAATTA
The DNA here is from genome assembly GCF_029499605.1 of Hyla sarda. Lineage (NCBI taxonomy): Eukaryota > Metazoa > Chordata > Amphibia > Anura > Hylidae > Hyla > Hyla sarda. Next base: position 591,021 of record NW_026607617.1, read on the forward strand.
CTTCTATATAAAAAATCTTAATCCTTCCAGTACTTATCAGCGGCTGTATGCTCCACAGGAAGTGATGTAGTTCTTTCCAGTCTGACCACAGTGCTCTCTGCTGACACCTCTGTCCGTGTCAGAAACTTTCCAGAGCAGGAGCAAATCCCCATAACAAACCTCTCCAAACAGAGGTGTCAGCAGAGAGCGCTGTGGTCAGACTGGAAAGAACCACACAACTTTCTGTGGAGCATACAGCAGCTGATAAGTACTGGAAGGATTAAGATTTTTTATATAGAAGTAATTTACAAATCTGTATAGCTTTCTGGAGCCAGTTGATTTGAAAATGTTTCTAACGGATTACTTCTTTATCCACTGAATTTTTATTGTCTCTCCATTCTGCCCAGGCTGCAAAAAGAGACAATAATTCAGTGGTGTACCCTTTTAAAGGGGTTGTGCGCCGCCCTGGCTTTCGGAGCTCCGCGCGCAGCGTCCGGAAGTTCATTACTCCGAACGCTGTGTGCGGGCTTCCGTGTTCGCGGCCGCCGGGCGGCCGCGAACACGGAAGCCCGCACACAGCGTTCGGAGTAATGAACTTCCGGACGCTGCGTGCGGAGCTCCGAAAGTCAGGGCGGCGCACAACCCCTTTAAAGCAGATCTTTCCAGGGATGTATAGTATGAGAACAGTAAAGTCCTATAATACGAGCGTTCCCGGCCCCTGGTTGCTATATGTGCAGATATACAGCAGACGGGATCGCAGGTAACAGGTGCCTGGGCTGCTCGCCCCTCATAAATCTTCTCTGATCGCTCCTATCAATGACCCCATATTTTTGTTATGCCTTTTGGGCTATACTGTATACTCTACATCCCCCTTTACTATGATACCGGGACAAATCCTCTTTAGGTCCTACTAGAATTTCTTTCCAAGGCAGGAGAACGATCCCTCCCCCACCGATGGGTCGTTCCTGCCAAAATGTTGAAATTAAACTTTGTTTGATTGTCTGAAAAGTTTCTATTTTTTTTCTTGATGTGATTAAAAAAAAAATGGATATGTTTTGAATTGTGTTTGCAGCGCGTGTACGATGTGAACAGCATCGGTTCAACCAGGTTAGTGCTATTCTTAGGCTAAGTTCACACTGCCACAGGAAGGGAACGCTATGGTGGAGAAAAAAAAACACCCAACTCCTGTAAAATACTGGACACTCGATGGACCCCATTCAAGTCATTGGAATCCAGTGGGACATTGTGGTGTCCATTGTGGAATGGGTCAGTTCGGTTTTCTTTTTTTGGGGCTGAACAGACATGACCGTGCCCAGTGGTGGTGTGAATAAGCCCTTAGTTTATCATTGGCAGGATGTTTTTGGCATTGCTTTTAAGCTTACTGGGTTAAGTAAAAAAGTGGGGCAGTAGTTGTGGCTATGTCATCAACAGTGTTATGTACAAGGGATTAAAGGGATACTCCGGTGAAACCCTTTTTTCTTTTAAATCAACTGGTGGCAGAAAGTTAAACATATTTGTAAATTACTTCTATTAAAAAAATCTTAATCCTTCCAGGACTTATTAGCTGCTGAATGCTACAGAGGAAATTCCTTTCTTTTTGGAACACTGATGACATCACGAGCACAGTGCTCTCTGCTGACATCTCTGTCCATTTTAGCAACCATGCATAGCAGATGTATGCTAAGGGCAGCATGGTGGCTCAGTGGTTAGCACTGCTGCCTTGCAGTGCTGGGGACTTGGGTTCAAATCCCACTAAGGACAACAATAAATAAAGCGTTA